>NC_141779.1:2205382-2257861 GCF_054643075.1 Acanthaster planci
CTGCCTCCTTTTTTGCGGAATTCTGGCTTCGTCTGCGCTATACTGTTTCTCATCCCACGCAGAGACTGCTTCATATAATCGAGCATAAGAGGTCTGAGAATTATCTCAATCTGGCAACTTGGTGTCATCTGAAAGGCCACATGTTTCCCCGTCCATTCATATAAGTTTCATATCCATATTCGCAGTAGTTAGGGAAATATCGTCAAAAGGAAATGCAAGTTCGTGTCCACTTGCCTGATATTTTTGCAGAATTCTGGCTTCGTCTACGCTCTACTGGTCCTCATCCCACGCAGAGACTGCTTCATATAATCGAGCATAAGAGGTCTGAGAATTATCTAAATCTGGCAATCTTGGTGTCATCCGAGAGGCCACATGTTTCCCTACCCATTCATATAAGTTTCTTATCCATAATTGCAGTAGTTAGGGAAATAACTGCCAAATTAAGTTCGAGTTCGTTTCCAACTGCTTTTTTTTTTGCGCAATTCTGGCTTCGTCTGCATTATACCAGTCCTTATCCCACGCAGAGAATGCTTCATATATTCGAGCATAAAAGGTCTAAGAATTATCTAAATCTGGCAATCTGGGTGTCATCCGACAGGCCAGATGTTTCCCTGTCCATTCATATAAGTTTCATATCCATATTCGCAGTAGTTAGGCAAATATCGTCAAAAGAAAATGCAAGTTTGTGTCCACTTGCATGATATGTTTTTTGCGGAATTCTGGCTTCGTCTGCGCTATACTGTTTCTCATCCCACGCAGAGACTGCTTCATATAATCGAGCATAAGAGGTCTGAGAATTATCTAAATCTGGCAATCTTGGTGTTATCCGAAAGGCCACATGTTTCCCTGCCCATTCATATAAGTTTCTTATCCATATTTGCAGTAGTTAGGGAAATAGCTGCCAAATTAAGTTCGAGTTCTTTTCCAACTGCCTCTTTTTTTTGCGGAATTCTGGCTTCGTCTGCGCTATACCGGTCCTTATCCCGCGCAGAGAATGCTTCATATAATCGAGCATAAAAGGTCTAAGAATTATCTAAATCTGGCAATCTTTCTGTCATCTGAAAGTCCACATAATCGTCTATCCATTCATATATGTTTCATATCCATATTTGCAGTAGTTAGGGAAATAGCTGCCAAAGGAAATGCGACTTCTTTTCCAACTGCCTCCTTTTTTGCGGAATTCTTGCTTCGTCTGCGCTATACCAGTCCTTTTCCCGCGCATAGATTGCTCCATATAATTGAGCCTAAAAGGTCTGAGAATTATCTAAATCTGGCAATCATGGTGTTACCTGAAAGGCCACATGTTTTTCTATCCATTCATATAAATTTCATATCCATATTTGCAGTAGTTAGGGAAATATCTTCCAAAGGAAATGCAAGTTCGTGTCCAATTGCCTGATATTTTTGCGGAATTCTGGCTTCGTCTGCGCGATACCGGTCCTTATCCCACGCAGAGAATGCTTCATATAATCAACCATAAAAGGTCTTAGAATTATCTAAATCTTCCAATCTTGCTCTCATCTGAAAGGCCACATGTTCCCCTATCTCTTTGTATACGTTTCGTATCCATATTTGCAGTAGTTAGGGAAATATCTTCCAAAGGAAATGCAAGTTCGTGTCCAATTGCCTGATATTTTTGCGGAATTCTGGCTTTGTCTGCAATATACTGGTCCTTTTCCCGCGCATGGATTGCTTCATAAAATCGAGCATAAAAGGTCTCAGAATTATCTAAATCTTCCAATCTTGCTGTCATCTGAAAGGCCACATGTTCCCCTATCTATTTGTATAAGTTTCGTATCCATATTTGCAGTAGTTAGGGAAATAGCTGCCAAAGGAAGTGCGAGTTCTTTGCCAACTGCCTCCTTTTTGTTGCGGAATTCTGGCTTCGTCTGCATTATACCGGTCCTTATCCTGCGCAGAGAATGCTTCATATAATCGAGCATAAAAGGTCTGAGAATTATCTAATTCTGGCAATCTTGGTGTCGTCTGAAAGGCCACATGTTTCCCTGCCCATTCATATAAGTTTCATATCCATATTTGCAGTAGTTAGGGAAATAGCTTTCAAACTACGTTTTAGTTCTTTTCCAACTAACTGCCTCCTTTTTTTGCGGAATTCTGGCTTCGTCTGCAATATACTGGTCCTTATCCCACTTCATCCTCTTCCCGCGATGAGAAGGCTTCCTATAATTGAGCATAAAAGGTCCGAAAATTATCTAAACCTGGCAATCTTTGTGTGGTCTGACAGGCCATATGTTCCTCTATCCATCCATATACGTTTCATATCCATATTTGCAGTAGTTGGCAAATAGCTGCCAAAGTAAGTGCAAGTTCTTTTCCTACTTCCTCCTTTTTTGCGGAATTCGGGCGTCGTCTGCGCTATGCCAGTCCTTATCCCGCTCATGCACTGCTTCATATATTCGAGCATAAAAGGTCTGAGAATTATCTAAATCTGGCAACTGTGGTGTTATCTGAAAGGCCACATGTTTCCCTGTCTATTCATATAAGTTTCATATCCATATTTGCAGTAGTTAGGGAAATATCGTCCAAAGGAAATGCAAGTTTGTTTCCACTTGCCTGATATTTTTGCGGCTTCGTGTGAGCTATACTGGTCCTCATCCCACGCAGAGACTGCTTCATATAATCGAGCATAAAAGGTCTGAGAATTATATAAATCTGGCAGTGTTGGTGTGATCTGAAAGGTCACATGTTTCCCTGTCCCTTCATATAAGTTTCATGTCCATATTCGCAGTAGTTAGGGAAATATCTGCCAAAGGAAGTGCGAGTTCTTGTCCGACTGTTTGACATTTTTGCGGAATTCTGGCTTCGTCTATGCTATACCGGTCCTCTTCCTGCGAAGAGAAGGCTTCCTATAATTGAGCATAAAAGGTCCGATAATTATCTAAACCTGGCAATCTTTGTTTGATCTGACAGGCCATATGTTCCTCTATCCATCCATATACGTTTCATATCCATATTTGCAGTAGTTGGCAAATAGCTGCCAAAGGAAGTGCGAGTTCTTTTCCAACTTCCTCCTTTTTTGCGGAATTCGGGCGTCGTCTGCGCTATGCCAGTCCTTATCCCGCTCATGCACTGCTTCATATATTCGAGCATGAAAGGTTTGAGAATTATCTAAATCTTCCAATCTTGCTGTCATCTGAAAGGCCACATGTTCCCCTATCTATTTGTATAAGTTTGGTATCCATATTTGCAGTAGTTAGGGAAATAGCTGCCAAACTAAGTTCTATTTCTTTTCCAACTGCCTCCTTTTTTGCGGAATTCTGGCTTCGTCTGCGCTATACTGTTTCTCATCCCACGCAGAGACTGCTTCATATAATCGAGCATAAGAGGTCTGAGAATTATCTCAATCTGGCAACTTGGTGTCATCTGAAAGGCCACATGTTTCCCTGTCCATTCATATAAGTTTCATATCCATATTCGCAGTAGTTAGGGAAATATCGTCAAAAGGAAATGCAAGTTCGTGTCCACTTGCCTGATATTTTTGCGGAATTCTGGCTTCGTCTACGCTCTACTGGTCCTCATCCCACGCAGAGACTGCTTCATATAATCGAGCATAAGAGGTCTGAGAATTATCTAAATCTGGCAATCGTGGTGTCATCCGAAAGGCCACATGTTTCCCAGCCCATTCATATAAGTTTCTTATCCATATTTGCAGTAGTTAGGGAAATAGCTGCCAAATTAAGTTCGAGTTCGTTGCCAACTGCTTCTTTTTTTTGCGGAATTCTGGCTTCGTCTGCATTATACCAGTCCTTATCCCACGCAGAGAATGCTTCATATATTCGAGCATAAAAGGTCTAAGAATTATCTAAATCTGGCAATCTGGGTGTCATCTGACAGGCCAGATGTTTCCCTGTCCATTCATATAAGTTTCATATCCATATTCGCAGTAGTTAGGGAAATATCGTCAAAAGAAAATGCAAGTTTGTGTCCACTTGCATGATATTTTTTTTCTGAATTCTGGCTTCGTCTGCGCTATACTGGTCCTCAACCCACGCAGAGACTGCTTCATATAATCGAGCATAAGAGGTCTGAGAATTATCTAAATCTGGCAATCTTGGTGTTATCCGAAAGGCCACATGTTTCCCTGCCCATTCATATAAGTTTCTTATCCATATTTGCAGTAGTTAGGGAAATAGCTGCCAAATTAAGTTCGAGTTCTTTTCCAATTGCCTCTTTTTTTTGCGGAATTCTGGCTTCGTCTGCATTATACCGGTCCTTATCCCACGCAGAGAATGCTTCATATAATCGAGCATAAAAGGTCTCAGAATTATCTAAATCTGGCAATCTTGGTATCATCTGAAAGGCAACATGTTCTTCTATCCATTCATATAATTTTCATATCCATATTTGCAGTAGTAAGGGAAATAGCTGCCAAAGGAAATGCGACTTCTTTTCCAACTGCCTCCTTTTTTGCGGAATTCTTGCTTCGTCTGCGCTATACCAGTCCTTTTCCCGCGCATAGATTGCTCCATATAATTGAGCCTAAAAGGTCTGAGAATTATCTAAATCAGGCAATCATGGTGTTACCTGAAAGGCCACATGTTTTTCTATCCATTCATATAAATTTCATATCCATATTTGCAGTAGTTAGGGAAATATCTTCCAAAGGAAATGCAAGTTCGTGTCCAATTGCCTGATATTTTTCCGGAATTCTGGCTTCGTCTGCGCTTTACCGGTCCTTATCCCACGCAGAGAATGCTTCATATAATCAACCATAAAAGGTCTTAGAATTATCTAAATCTGGCGATCTTGGTGTCATCTGAAAGGCCACATGTTCCCCTATCTATTTGTATAAGTTTCGTATCCATATTTGCAGTAGTTAGGGAAATATCCTCCAAAGGAAATGCAAGTTCGTGTCCAATTGCCTGATATTTTTCCGGAATTCTGGCTTTGTCTGCAATATACTGGTCCTTTTCCCGCGCATGGATTGCTTCATAAAATCGAGCATAAAAGGTCTCAGAATTATCTAAATCTTCCAATCTTGCTGTCATCTGAAAGGCCACATGTTCCCCTATCTATTTGTATAAGTTTCGTATCCATATTTGCAGTAGTTAGGGAAATAGCTGCCAAAGGAAGTGCGAGTTCTTTGCCAACTGCTTCCTTTTTGTTGCGGAATTCTGGCTTCGTCTGCATTATACCGGTCTTTATCCTGCGCAGAGAATGCTTCATATAATCGAGCATAAAAGGTCTGAGAATTATCTAATTCTGGCAATCTTGGTGTCGTCTGAAAGGCCACATGTTTCCTTGCCCATTCATATAAGTTTCATATCTATATTTGCAGTAGTTAGGGAAATAGCTTTCAAACTAAGTTTTAGTTCTTTTCCAACTAACTGCCTCCTTTTTTTGCGGAATTCTGGCTTCGTCTGCAATATACTGATCCTTATCCCTCTTCATCCTCTTCCCGCGATGAGAAGGCTTCCTATAATTGAGCATAAAAGGTCCGAAAATTATCTAAACCTGGCAATCTTTGTGTGGTCTGACAGGCCATATGTTCCTCTATCCATCCATATACGTTTCATATCCATATTTGCAGTAGTTGGCAAATAGCTGCCAAAGTAAGTGCAAGTTCTTTTCCTACTTCCTCCTTTTTTGCGGAATTCGGGCGTCGTCTGCGCTATGCCAGTCCTTATCCCGCTCATGCACTGCTTCATATATTCGAGCATAAAAGGTCTCAGAATTATCTAAATCTGGCAATCTTGGTATCATCTGAAAGGCAACATGTTCTTCTATCCATTCATATAATTTTCATATCCATATTTGCAGTAGTAAGGGAAATAGCTGCCAAAGGAAATGCGACTTCTTTTCCAACTGCCTCCTTTTTTGCGGAATTCTTGCTTCGTCTGCGCTATACCAGTACTTTTCCCGCGCATAGATTGCTCCATATAATTGAGCCTAAAAGGTCTGAGAATTATCTAAATCTGGCAATCATGGTGTTACCTGAAAGGCCACATGTTTTTCTATCCATTCATATAAATTTCATATCCATATTTGCAGTAGTTAGGGAAATATATTCCAAAGGAAATGCAAGTTCGTGTCCAATTGCCTGATATTTTTCCCGGAATTCTGGCTTCGTCTGCTATATACCGGTCCTTATCTCACGCAGAGAATGCTTCATATAATCAACCATAAAAGGTCTTAGAATTATCTAAATCTGGCGATCTTGGTGTCATCTGAAAGGCCATATGTTCCTCTATCCATTCATATAGATTTCATATCCATATTTGCAGTAGTTAGGGATATAGCTGCCAAAAGAAAATGCGAGTTTTTTTCCAACTACCTCTTTTTTGCGGAATTCTGGCTTCGTCTGCAATATACTGATCCTTATCCCACGCAGAGAATGCTTCATATAATCGAGCATGAAAGGTCTGAGAATTATCTAAATCTGGCAATCTTCGTGTGATCTGAAAGGCAACATTTTGTTCTATCCATTCATATAATTTTCATATCCATATTTGCAGTAGTAAGGGAAATAGCTGCCAAAGGAAATGCGACTTCTTTTCCAACTGCCTCCTTTTTTGCGGAATTCTTGCTTCGTCTGCGCTATACCAGTCCTTTTCCCGCGCATAGATTGCTCCATATAATTGAGCCTAAAAGGTCCCAGAATTATCTAAATCTGGCAATCATGGTGTTACCTGAAAGGCCACATGTTTTTCTATCCATTCATATAAATTTCATATCCATATTTGCAGTAGTTAGGGAAATATCTTCCAAAGGAAATGCAAGTTCGTGTCCAATTGCCTGATATTTTTGCGGAATTCTTGCTTTGTCTGCAATATACTGGTCCTTTTCCCGCGCATGGATTGCTTCATAAAATCGAGCATAAAAGGTCTCAGAACTATCTATAAATCTTCCAATCTTGCTGTCATCTGAAAGGCCACATGTTCCCCTATCTCTTTGTATAAGTTTCGTATCTATATTAGCAGTAGTTAGGGAAATAGCTGCCAAACTAAGTTCTATTTCTTTTCCAACTGCCTCCCTTTTTTGCGGAATTCTGGCTTCGTCTGCGCTATACTGTTTCTCATCCCACGCAGAGACTGCTTCATATAATCGAGCATAAGAGGTCTGAGAATTATCTAAATCTGGCAATCTTGGTGTTATGAAGAAGGCCACATGTTTCCATACCCATTCATATAAGTTTCTTATCCATATTTGCAGTAGTTAGGGAAATAGCTGCCAAATTAAGTTCGAGTTCTTTTCCAACTGCCTCTTTTTTTGCGGAATTCTGGCTTCGTCTGCATTATACCGGTCCTTATCCCACGCAGAGAATGCTTCATATATTCGAGCATAAAAGGTCTCAGAATTATCTAAATCTGGCAATCTTGGTATCATCTGAAAGGCAACATGTTTTTCTATCCATTCATATAAATTTCATATCCATATTTGCAGTAGTAAGGGAAATAGCTGCCAAAGGAAATGCGACTTCTTTTCCAACTGCCTCCTTTTTTGCGGAATTCTTGCTTCGTCTGCGCTATACCAGTCCTTTTCCCGCGCATAGATTGCTCCATATAATTGAGCCTAAAAGGTCTGAGAATTATCTAAATCAGGCAATCATGCTGTTACCTGAAAGGCCACATGTTTTTCTATCCATTCATATACATTTCATATCCATATTCGCAGTAGTTAGGGAAATATCTTCCAAAGGAAATGCAAGTTCGTGTCCAATTGCCTGATATTTTTGCGGAATTCTGGCTTTGTCTGCAATATACTGGTCCTTTTCCCGCGCATGGATTGCTTCATATAATAGAGCATAAAATGTCTGAGAATTATCTAGATCTTCCAGTCTTGCTGTCATCTGAAAGGCCACATGTTCCCCTATCTATTTGTATAAGTTTCATATCCATATTTGCAGTAGTTAGGGAAATAGCTTTTAAACTAAGTTCTAGTTCTTTTCCAACTGCCTCTTTTTTTGCAGAATTCTGGCTTCGTCTGCAATATACCGATCCTTATCCCACGCAGAGAATGCTTCATATAATCGAGCCTAAAAGGTCTGAGATTTATCTAAATCTGGCAATCGTTGTGTCATCTGAAAGGCCACATGTTTTCCTGTCCATTCATATAAGTTTCATATTCATATTTGCAGTAGTTTGGGAAATAGGTGCCAAACTAAGTTCGAGTTTTTTTCCAACTGCCTCTTTTTTTTGCGGAATTCTGGCTTCGTCTGCAATATACCAATCCTTATCCCATGCAGAGAATGCTTCATATAATCGAGCCAAAAAGGTCTGAGAATTATCTAAATCTGGCAATCTGGGTGTCATCTGACCGGCCAGATGTTTCCCTGTCCATTCATATAAGTTTCATATCAATATTCGCAGTAGTTAGGGAAATATCGTCAAAAGAAAATGCAAGTTTGTGTCCACTTGCATGATATTTTTTTTTCTGAATTCTGGCTTCGTCTGCACTATACTGGTCCTCATCCCACGCAGAGACTGCTTCATATAATTGAGCATAAGAGGACTGAGAATTACCTAAATCTGGCAATCTTGGTGTCATCTCAAAGTCCACATGTTTCCCTGCCCATTAATATAAGTTTCTTATCCATATATGCAGTAGTTAGGGAAATAGCTGCCAAATTAAGTTGGAGTTCTTTTCCAACTGCCTCTTTTTTTGCTGAATTCTGGCTTCGTCTGCAATATACCGGTCCTTATTCGAGCATTAACGGTCTAAGAATTATCTAAATCTGGCAATCTTGGTGTCATCTGACCGGCCATATGTTCCTCAATCCATTCATATAAGTTTCATATCAATATTTGCAGTAGTTAGGGAAATAGCTGCCAAACTAAGTTCTAGTTCTTTTCCAAATGCCTCCTCTTTGCAGATTTCTGGCTTCGTCTGCAATATACTGGTCCTTATCCCACGCAGAGACTGCTTCATATAATCAAGCATGAAAGGTCTGAGAATTATCTAAATCTGGCAGTCTTGGTGTCATCTGAAAGGCCACATGTTTCCCTGACCATTTGTATAAGTTTCATATCCATATTTGCAGTAGTTAGGGAAACCTTTTATGCCACATGTTGCCCTATCTATTTGTATAAGTTTCGTATGCATATTTGAAGTAGTTAGGGAAATAACTGCCAAACTAAGTTCTAGTTCTTTTCCAGCTGTCTCCTTTTGTTGCGGAATTCTGGCTTCGTCTGCGCTATACCAGTCCTTATCCCTCTCATGTACTGCTTCATATAATCGAGCCTAAAAGGTCTGAGATTTATCTAAATCTGGCAATCTTGGTGTGATCTGAAAGGCCACATGTTTCCCTGTCCATTCATATAAGTTTCTTATCCATATTTGCAGTAGTTAGGGAAATAGCTGCCAAACTAAGTTCTAGTTCTTTTCCAAATGTCTCCTTTTTTTGCGGAATTCTGGCTTCGTCTGCGCTACACCGGTCCTTTTTCTGCGCATGGAATGCTTCATATGTTCGAGCATAAAAGGTCTAAGAATGATCTAAATCTTGCAATCCTGCTGTCATCTGAAAGGCCACATTTTCCCCTATCTATTTGTATAAGTTTCATATCCATATTTGCGGTAGTTAGGGAAATATCTGCCAAAGGAAGTGCAAGTTCTTGTCTGACTGTTTGATATTTGTGCAGAATTCTGGCTTTGTCTGCGCTTTACTGGTTCTTATCCCACGCAGAGCCTGATTCATATAATCGAGCATAAAAGGTCTGAGAATTATCTAAATCTGGCAATCTTGGTGGCATCTAAACGGCCTCATTGTCCTCTATCAATTCATATAAAAGTTATGTCCATTTTTGCAGTAGTTAGGGAAATATATGCAAAAGAAAGTGCCAGTTCTTTTCTGACTGCTTGATATTTTTGCGTAATTCTGACGTTGCGCTATAGCGGGTCCTTCACTTGCACAGTGCATGCTTTATATAATCGAGTATAAAAGAACTGAGAATTATCTAAATCTGGCAGTCTTGGTGTCATCTGAAAGGCCACACTTTCCTGTATCTGTTCATATAAGTTTCGTATCCTTATTTGCAGTAGTTACGGAAATATCTGCCAAAGGAAGTGCAAGTTCTTGTCTGACTGTTTGATATTTTTGCCGAATTCTGGCTTCGTCTGCGCTATACTGGTCCTGATCCCAAGCAGAGAATGCTTCAAATAATCGAGCATAAAAGGTCTCAGAATTATCTAAATCTGGCAATCTTGGTGTCATCTGAAAGGCCACATGTTCCTCTATCCATTCATATAAGTTTCATATCCATATTTGCAGTAGTTAGGGAAATAGCTTTTAAACTAAGTTCTAGTTCTTTTCCAACTGCCTCTTTTTTTTGCAGAATTCTGGCTTCGTCTGCAATATACCGATCCTTATCCCACGCAGAGAATGCTTCATATAATCGAGCCTAAAAGGTCTGAGATTTATCTAAATCTGGCAATCGTTGTGTCATCTGAAAGACCACATGTTTTCCTGTCCATTCATATAAGTTTCATATTCATATTTGCAGTAGTTTGGGAAATAGGTGCCAAACTAAGTTCGAGTTCTTTTCCAACTGCCTCTTTTTTTGCGGAATTCTGGCTTCGTCTGCAATATACCAATCCTTATCCCATGCAGAGAATGCTTCATATAATCGAGCCTAAAAGGTCTGAGAATTATCTAAATCTGGCAATCTTGGTGTCATCTGAAAGGCCACATGTTGCCCTATCTATTTGTATAAGTTTCGTATGCATATTTGAAGTAGTTAGGGAAATAACTGCCAAACTAAGTTCTAGTTCTTTTCCAGCTGTCTCCTTTTGTTGCGGAATTCTGGCTTCGTCTGCGCTATACCAGTCCTTATCCCTCTCATGTACTGCTTCATATATTCGAGCATAAAAGGTCTGAGAATTATCTAAATCTGGCAATCTTGGGGTCATCTGAATGGCCATATGTTCCCCTATCTATTTGTATAAGTTTCGTATCCATATTTGAAGTAGTTAGGGAAATAGCTTTTAAACTAAGTTCTAGTTCTTTTCAAACGGCCTCTTTTTTTTTGCAAAATTCTGGCTTCGTCTGCAATATACCGATCCTTATCCCACGCAGAGAATGCTTCATATAATTGAGCCTAAAAGGTCTGAGATTTATCTAAATCTGGCAATCGTTGTGTCATCTGAAAGGCCACATGTTTTCCTGTCCATTCATATAAGTTTCATATTCATATTTGCAGTAGTTTGGGAAATAGGTGCCAAACTAAGTTCGAGTTCTTTTCCAACTGCCTCTTTTTTTTGCAGAATTCTGGCTTCGTCTGCAATATACCAATCCTTATCCCATGCAGAGAATGCTTCATATAATCGAGCCTAAAAGGTCTGAGAATTATCTAAATCTGGCAATCTTGGTGTCATCTGAATGGCCACAGGTTTTCCTGTCCATTCATATAAGTTTCATATCCATATTCGCAGTAGTTAGGGAAATAGGTGCCAAACTAAGTTCTAGTTCTTTTCCAGCTGTCTCCTTTTTTTGCGGAATTCTGGCTTCGTCTGCGCTATACCAGTTCTTATCCCTCTCATGTACTGCTTCATATATTCGAGCATAAAAGGTTTGAGAATTATCTAAATCTGGCAATCTTGGTGTGATCTGAAAGGCCACATGTTTCCCTGTCCATTCATATAAGTTTCTTATCCATATTTGCAGTAGTTAGGGAAATAGCTGCCAAACTAAGTTCTAGTTCTTTTCCAAATGTCTCCTTTTTTTGCGGAATTCAGGCTTCGTCTGCGGTACACCGGTCCTTTATCCGCGCATGGAATGCTTCATATGTTCGAGCATAAAAGGTCTAAGAATGATCTAAATCTTGCAATCCTGCTGTCATCTGAAAGGCCACATTTTCCCCTATCTATTTGTATAAGTTTAATATCCATATTTGCGGTAGTTAGGGAAATATCTGCCAAAGGAAGTGCAAGTTCTTGTCTGACTGTTTGATATTTGTGCAGAATTCTGGCTTTGTCTGCGCTATACTGGTTCTTATCCCACGCAGAGCCTGCTTCATATAATCGAGCATAAAAGGTCTGAGAATTATCTAAATCTGGCAATCTTGGTGGCATCTAAAAGGCCTCATTGTCCTCTATCCATTCATATAAAAGTTATGTCCATTTTTGCAGTAGTTAGGGAAATATATGCAAAAGGAAGTGCCAGTTCTTTTCTGACTGCTTGATATTTTTGCGTAATTCTGACGTTGCGCTATAGCGGGTCCTGCACTTGCACAGTGCATGCTTTATATAATCGAGTATAAAAGAACTGAGAATTATCTAAATCTGGCAGTCTTGGTGTCATCATCATTGCAGTAGTTAGGGAAATAGCTGCCAAACTAAGTTCTAGTTCTTTTCCAAATGTCTCCTTTTTTTGCGGAATTCTGGCTTCGTCTGCCATATACTGGTCCTTGTCCCACGCAGAGAATGCTTTATATACTCGAGCATGAAAGGTCTGAGAATTATCTAAATCTGGCAATCTTGGTGCCATCTGAAAGGTCACATGTTTCCATATCCATTCATATAAGTTTCATCTCCATATTTGCCGTAGTTAGAGAAATAGCTGCCAAACTAAGTTCAAGTTCTTTTCCAACTGCCTCTTTTTTTGCGGAGTTCTGGCTTCGTCTGCATTATACCGGTCCTTATCCTGCGCGGAGAATGCTTCATATAATCGAGCATAAAAGGTCTGAGAATGATCGAAATCTGGCAATCTTCGTGTCATCTGACAGGCCATATGTTCTTCTATCCATTTATATAAGTTTCATATCCATATTCGCAGTAGTCATGGAAATATCGTCAAAAGGAAATGCAAGTTCGTGTCCACTTGCCTGATATTTTTGCGGAATTCTGGCTTCGTCTGCGCAGAGAATTTTCATACATTGGAGTATGAAAGGTCAGAGAATTATCTAAATCTGACACTCTTGGTGTCATCTGAAAGGCCACATGTTCCTCTATCCCTTCATATAGGTCTCATATCTCTAATTGGAGTAGTTAGGAAATAGCTGCCAAAGGAAATGCAAATTCTTGTCCAACTGCCTTATATTTGTTCGGAACTCTGGCTTCGTCCAAGCCATACCGGCTTTTATCCTGCGCAGAGAATTCTTCATATAATCGAGCATAAAAAGTCTTTTAATTATCTAAATCTGGCAATCTCGGCATCATCGGAAAGGCCACATGTTCCTCTATCCCTTCATATAAATATCATATCTATATTTGGAGTTTTTCGGGAAATAGCTGCCAAAGGAAGTGCGAGTTCTTTTCCAACTGCCTAATTTTTTTTGCGGAATTTTGGTTTCGTCGTCGCTATAGCGGTCCTTATCCCGCGCAGAGAATTCTTCATATATTGGAGTATAAAAGGTCTGAAAATTATCAAAATCTGGCGCTCCTGGTGTCTTCTGAAAGGCCACATGTTCACTGTCCAATCGTATAAGTTTCATATCCATATTTGGAGTAGTTAGGGAAATATCTGCCAAAGGATATGCAAGTTCGTTTCCAACTGCCTCCTTTTTTTGCGGAATTCTGGCTTCGTCTGCGCTATAGCGGCCCTTATCCCGCGCAGAGAATGCTTGATATATTCGAGCATAAAAGGTCTAAGAATTATCTAAATGTTCCAATCTTGCTGTCATCTAAAAGGCCACATTTTCCCCTGTCACATCATTTAAGTTTCATATCTATATTTGCAGTAGTTAGGGAAATAGCTGCCAAAGGAAGTGCCAGTTCTTGTTTGACTGTTTGACATTTTGGGGTATTCTGGCTTCGTCTGCACTATACTGGTCCTTATCCCACGCAGATAATCTTTCACACAATCTAGCATAAAAGGTCTAAGAATTATCTAAATCTGGCAATCTTGGTTCGTCTGCGCTATACCGGTCCTTATCCCGCGCAGAGAATGCTTCATATATTCGAGCATAAAAGGTCTAAGAATTATCTAAATCTTGCAATCTTTCTGTCAACTGAAAGCCTACATGTTCTTCTATCCATTCATATAAGTTTGATTTCCATATTTGTATTAGTTAGGGAAATATATGCAAAAAGAAAAGCCAGTTCTTGTCTGACTGTTTGATATTTTTGGGGAATTGTGGCTTTGTCTGCGCTATACTGTTCCTTATCTCGCGCAGAGAATGCTTCATATATTTGAGCATAAAAGGTCTAAGAATTTTCTAAATGTTCCAATCTTGCTGTCATCTGAGAGGCCATATGTTCCCCTATCTATTTGTATAAGTTCCATATCCATATTTGCAGTAGTTAGGGAAATAGCTGCCAAAGGAAGTGCCAGTTTTAGTCTGACTCTTTGATATTTTTGGGGAATTCTGGCTTCGTCTGCACCACAGCGGTCCTTATCCCGCACAGAGAATTTTTTCATATATTCAAGCATAAAGGTCTGAGAATTATCTAAATCTGTCGCTCTTGGTGTCTTCTGAAAGGCCACCTGTTCCCCTGTCCATTCATATAAGTTTCATATCCATATTTGCAGTAGTTAGGGATATATCTGCCAAAGGAAATGGAAGTTCTTGTCCAACTGCCTGATATTTTTTCGGGAATTCTGGCTTATTTCGCGCCATACCGGTCCTTATCCTGCGCAGAGAATGCTTCATATAATCGAGCATAAAAAGTCTGACAATTATGTAAATCTGGCAATCTTGGTGTCATCGGAAAGGCCACATGTTGCTCCATCTATTCATATAGGTCTCTCATCCATATTTGTAATAGTTAGTGAAATAGCTGCCAAATGAAGTGCGAGTTCTTTTCCAACTGCCTATTTTTTTTTGCGGATTTCTTGCTTCGTGTGTGCTATTGCGGTCCTTTTCCCGCGCAGAGAATTCTTCATATATTGGAGCATAAAAGGTCTGAAAATTATCTAAATCTTGCAATCTTGCTGTCATCTGAAAGGCCACATTTTCCCCTATCTAGTTGTATAAGTTTTATATCCATATTTGTAGTCGTTAGGGAAATATATGCAAAAGGAAGTGCCAGTTCTTGTCTGACTGCTTGATATTTTTGCGTAATTCTGACTTTGCGCTATACCGGGTCTTGTAATCGCACAGTGCATACTTCATATAATCGAGCATATAAGGTCTGAGAATCATGTAAATCTGGCAATCTTGGTGTCTTCTGAAAGGCCATATGTTCCTCTATCCATCCATATAAATTTCATATCCATATTTGGAGTAGTTAGGGAAATAGCTGCAAAAGGAAGTGCAAGTTCTTTTCCAACTGCCTCCTTATTTTTGCGGAATTCTGGCTTCGTCTGCGTTATACCGGTCCTTATCCCGCGCAGAGAATGCTTGATATATTCGAGCATGAAAGGTCTGAGAATTATCTAAATCTGGCAATCGTGGTGTCCTCTGAAAGGCCACATGTTCCCCTATCTAGTTGTATAAGTTTCATTTCTATATTTGCAGTAGTAAGGGAAATATCTGCCAAAGGAAATGCAAGTTCTTGGCCAATTGCCTGATATTTTTGCGGAATTGTGGCTTCGTCACCGCTATACCGGTCCCTATCTCACGCAGAGAATGCTTCATATAATCGAGCATAAAAGGTCCCAGAATTATCTAAATCTGGCAATCTTGGTGACATCTGAAAGGCCACGTGTTCTTCTATCCATTCATATAAGTTTCATATCCATATTTTGAGTAGTTAGGGAAATAGCTGCCAAAAGAAGTGCGAGTTTTTTTCCAACTGCGTAATTTTTTTTTGCAGAATTCTGGTTTCGTCTGCGCTATGGCGGTCCTTATCCCACGCAGAGAATTATTCATATATTGGAGCGTAAAAGGTCTGAGAATTATCTAAATCTGGCACTCTTGGTGTCTTCTGAAAGGCCACATGTTCCCCTCTCCATTCATATACGTTTCACATGCATATTTGGAGTAGTTAGCGAAATAGCTGCCAAAGGAAGTGCCAGATCTAGTCTGACTCTTTGATATTTTTGGGGAATTCTGGCTTCGTCTGCGCGATACCAGTCCTTATCCTGCGCAGAGAATGCTTCATATAATCGAGCATAAAAGGTCTGAAAATTATCTAAATCTGGCACTCTTGGTGTCTTCTGAAAGGCCACATGTTCCCCTGTCCATTCATTTAAGTTTCATATCCATATTTGCAGTAGTTAGGGAAATATCTGCCAAAGGAAGTGCCAGTTCTTGTCTGACTGTTTGGTTTTTTTTGGGAATACTGGCGTCGTCTCCGCTATAGCGGCCCTTATCCCGCGCAGAGATTGCTTGATATTTTCGAGCATAAAAGGTCTAGGAATTATCTACATGTTCCAATCTTGTCGTCATCTGAAAGGCCACGTGTTTCCCTGTCCATTCATATAAGTTTCATATCCATATTTGGAGTAGTTAGGAAAAGAGCTGCAAAAGGAAGTGCGACTTGCTTTCCAACTGCCTCCTTTATTTTGTGGAATTCTGTCTTTGTCTGCACAATACCAGTCCTTATCCTGCGCAGAGAATGCTTCATATAATCGAGCATAAAAGGTATGAGAATTATCTAAATCTGGCAATCTTGGTGTCATCTGGAAGGCCATATGTTCCTCTATCCATTCATATAAGTTTGATATCCATATTTGGAGTAGTTAGGGAAATATCTGCCAAAGGAATTGCCAGTTTTTGCCTAACTGTTTGATATTTTTGGGGAAGTCTGGCTTCGTCTGCGCTATAGCGGCCCTTATTCTGTGAAGAGAATGCTTCATATATTCGAGCATAAAAGGTCTGAAAATTATCTAAATCTTGCAATCTTGCTGTCATCTGAAAGGCCACATTTTCCCCTGTCTAGTTGTATAAGTTTCATTTCCATATTTGTAGTCGTAAGAGAAATATATGCAAAAGGAAGTGCCATTTCTTTTCTGACTGCTTGATATTTTTGAGTAATTCTGACTTTGTGCTATACCAGGTCTTGTACTCGCACAGTGCATGCTTCATATAATCGAGCATAAAAGGTCTGAGAATTATCTAAATCTGGCAATCTTGGCATCATCAGAAAGGCCACATAATCCCCTGTCCAATCATATAAGTTTCATATCCATATTTGGAGTAGTTAGGGAAATAGCTGCCAAAGGAAGTGCGACTTGCTTTCCAACTGCCTCCTTTTTTTTGCAGAATTCTGGCTTCGTCTGCGCTATAGCGGTCCTTATCCTGCACAGAGATTTTTTCATATATTCAAGCATAAAAGGTCTGAGAATTATGTACATCTTGCAATCTTGGTGTCATCTGAAAGGCCATATGTACCTCTATCCATCCATATAAATTTCGTATCCATATTCGCAGTAGTTAGGGAAATAGCTGCAAAATGAAAAGCCAGTTCCTGTCTCACTGCTTGATATTTTTGCGTAATTCTTACTTTGCGCTATACCGGGTCCTGTACTCGCACAGTGCATGCTCATATAATCGAACATAAAAGGTCTGAGAAATATCTAAATCTGGCAATCTTGTGTTATCTGAAAGGCCACATGCTCCCCTATCTAGTTGTATAAGTTTCATTTCCATATTTGCAGTAGTTAGGGAAATATCTGCCAAAGGAAATGCAAGTTCTTTTCCAACTGCCTCCTTTTTTTTTGCGGAATTCTGGCTTCGTCTGCGCTATAGCGGTCCTTATCCTGCGCAGAGAATTTTTCATATATTCAAGCATAAAAGGTCTGAGAATTATGTACATCTGGCAATCTTGGTGTCATCTGAAAGGCCTTATGTTCCTCCATCCATTCATATAAATTTCAAATCCATATTTGGAGTAGTTAGGGAAATAGCTACCAAAGGAAGTGCAAGTTTTTTTCCAACTGCCTCCTTTTTTTGCGGAGTTCTGGCTTCGTCTGCGCTATAGCGGTCCTTATCCTGCGCAGAGATTTTTCCATATATTCCAGCATAAAAGGTCTGAGAATTATCTTAATATGGCACTTTTGGTGTCTTCTGAAAGGCCACATGTTCCCCTGTCCATTCATTTAAGTTTCATATCCATATTTGCAGTAGTTAGGGAAATATCTGCCAAAGGAAGTGCCAGTTCTAGTATGACCGTTTGATATTTTGGGGAATTTTGGCTTCGTCTGCGCCATACCGGTCCTTATCCTGCGCAGAGAATGCTTCATATAATCGAGCATAAAAGGTCTGAAATTATCTAAATCTGGCACTTTTGGTGTCTTCTGAAAGGCCACATGTTCCCCTGTCCAATTATTTAAGTTTCATATCCATATATGAATATATGGATATCTGTCATCTGAAAGGCCACATTTTCCCCTATCTAGTTGTATAAGTTTCATTTCCATATTTGTAGTCGTAAGAGAAATATATGCAAAAGGAAGTGCCATTTCTTTTCTGACTGCTTGATATTTTTGCGTAATTCTGACTTTGCGCTATACCAGGTCTTGTACTCGCACAGTGCATGCTTCATATAATCGAGCATAAAAGGTCTGAGAATTATCTAAATCTGGCAATCTCGGCATCATCAGAAAGGCCACATAGTCCCTGTCCAATCATATAAGTTTCATATCCATATTTGCAGTAGTTAGGGAGATAGCTGCCAAAGCAAGTGCGACTTGCTTTCCAACTGCCTCCTTTTTTTGCGGAATTCTGGCTTCGTCTGCGCTATACCGGTCCTTATCCTGCGCAGAATTTGTTCATATATTCAAGCATAAAAGGTCTGAGAATTATTTAAATCTGGCGCTCTTGGTGTCTTCTGAAAGGCCACATGTTCCCCCGTCCATTCATATAAGTTTGATATCCATATTTGGAGTAGTTAGGGAAATAACTGCCAAAGGAAGTGCCAGTTTTTGCCTGACAGTTTGATATTTTGGGGGAATTCTGGCTTCGTCTGCGCTATACCGGTCCTTATCCTGCGCAGAGAATGCTTCATATAATCGAGCATAAAAAGTATGAGAATTATCTAAATCTGGCAATCTTGGTGTCTTCTGAAAGGCCACATGTTCCCCTGTCCATTCCTATAAGTTTCATATCCATATTTGGAGTAGTTAGGGAAATAGCTGCCAAAGGACGTGCAAGTTCTTTTCCAACTGCCTCCTTTTTTTGCGGAATTCTGGCTTCGTCTGCGCTATACTGTTCCTTATCTCGCGCAGAGAATGCTTCATATATTCGAGCCTGAAAGATCTGAGAATTATTTAAATCTGGCAATCTTGGCATCATCAGAAAGGCCACATAATCCCCTGTCCAATCATATAAGTTTCATATCCATATTTGGAGTAGTTAGGGAAATAGCTGCCAAAGGAAGTGCGACTTGCTTTCCAACTGCCTCCTTTTTTTTTGCGGAATTCTGTCTTCGTCTGCGCTATACTGTTCCTTATCCTGCGCAGAGAATGCTTCATATAATCGAGCATAAAAGGTCTGAAAATTATATAAATCTGGCACTCTTGGTGTCTTCTGAAAGGCCACATGTTCCCCTGTCCATTCATTTCAGTTTCATATCCATATTTGCAGTAGTTAAGGAAATATCTGCCAAACGAAGTGCCAGTTCTAGTCTGACCGTTTGATATTTTTGGGGAATTCTGGCTTCGTCTGCGCCATACCGGTCCTTATCCTGCGCAGAGAATGCTTCATATATTCGAGCATAAAAGGTCTGAAAATTATCTAAATCTGGTGCTTTTGGTGTCTTCTGAAAGGCCACATGTTTCCCTGTCCATTCATTTAAGTTTCATATCCATATTTGCAGTAGTTAGGGAAATATTTGCCAAAGGAAGTGCCAGTTCTTGTCTGACTGTTTGTTTTTTTTTTGAGAATTCTGGCTTCGTCTGCGCTATAGCGGCCCTTATCCCGCGCAGAGAATGCTTGATATATTCGAGCATAAAAGGTCTAGGAATTATCTACATGTTCCAATCTTGTCGTCATCTGAAAGGCCACATGTTTCTCTATCCATTTATATAAGTTTCATATCCATATTTGCAGTAGTTAGGGAAATAGCTGCAAAAGGAAAAGCCAGTTCCTGTCTGACTGCTTGATATTTTTGAGTAATTCTGACTTTGTGCTATACCAGGTCCTGTACTCGCACAGTGCATGCTCATATAATCGAGCATAAAAGGTCTAAGAATCATCTAAATCTGGCAATCTTGCTGTCATCTGAAAGGCCACATGTTCCCCTATCTAGTTGTATAAGTTTCATTTCAATATTTGCAGTAGTTAGGGAAATATCTGCCAAAGGAAATGCAAGTTCTTTTCCAACTGCCTCCTTTTTTTTGCAGAATTCTGGCTTCGTCTGCGCTATAGCGGTCCTTATCCTGCGCAGAGAATTTTTCATATATTCAAGCATAAAAGGTCTAGGAATTATGTACATCTGGCAATCTTGGTGTCATCTGAAAGGCCTTATGTTCCTCCACCCATTCATATAAATTTCAAATCCATATTTGGAGTAGTTAGGGAAATAGCTACCAAAGGAAGTGCAAGTTCTTTTCCAACTGCCTCCTTTTTTTGCGGAATTCTGGCTTCGTCTGCGTTATACCGGACCTTATCCCGCGCAGAGAATGCTTCATATATTCGAGCATAAAAGGTCTAAGAATTATCTAAATCTTGCAAACTTTCTGTCATCTGAAAGGCCACATGGTCCTCTATCCATTCATATAAGTTTGATTTCCATATTTGTAGTCGTAAGAGAAATATTTGCAAAAGGAAGTGCGACTTGCTTTCCAACTGCCTCCTTTTTTTGCGGAATTCTGGCTTCGTCTGCGCTATACCTGTCCTTTTCTCGCGCATGGAATGCTTCATATATTCGAGCATAAAAGGTCTAAGAATTATCTAAATCTTGCAATCTTTCTGTCAACTAAAAGGCTACATGTTCCTCTATCCATTCATATAAGTTTAATTTCAATATTTGTATTAGTTAGGGAAATATATGCAAAATGAAAAGCCAGTTCCTGTCTCACTAATTGATATTTTTGCGTAATTCTGACTTTGCGCTATACCGGGTCCTGTACTCGCACAGTGCATGCTCATATAATCGAGCATAAAAGGTCTGAGAATTATCTAAATCTGGCAATCTTGTGTCATCTGAAAGGCCACATGCTCCCCTATCTAGTTGTATAAGTTTCATTTCCATATTTGCAGTAGTTAGGGAAATATCTGCCAAAGGAAATGCAAGTTCTTTTCCAACTGCCTCCTTTTTTTTGCAGAATTCTGGCTTCGTCTGCGCTATAGCGGTCCTTATCCTAAGCAGAGAATTTTTCATATATTCAAGCATAAAAGGTCTGAGAATTATGTACATCTGGCAATCTTGGTGTCATCTGAAAGGCCATATGTTCCTCCATCCATTCATATAAATTTCAAATCCATATTTGGAGTAGTTAGGGAAATAGCTACCAAAGGAAGTGCAAGTTCTTTTCCAACTGCCTCCTTTTTTTTGCGGAATTCTGGCTTCGTCTGCGCTATAGCGGTCCTTATCCTGCGCAGAGAATTTTTCATATATTCCAGCATAAAAGATCTGAAAATTATCTAAATCTGGCACTTTTGGTGTCTTCTGAAAGGCCACATGTTCCCCTGTCCATTCATTTAAGTTTCATATCCATATTTGCAGTAGTTAGGGAAATATCTGCCAAAGGAAGTGCCAGTTCTAGTCTGACCGTTTGATATTTTTGGGGAATTCTGGCTTCGTCTGCGCCATACCGGTCCTTATCCTGCGCAGAGAATGCTTCATATAATCGACAATAAAAGGTCTGAAATTATCTAATTCTGGCACTCTAGGTGTCTTCCGAAAGGCCACATGTTCCCCTGTCCATTCATATAAGTTTCATATCCATAATTGGAGTAGTTAGGGAAATAGCTGCCAAAGGATGTGCAAGTTCTTTTCCAACTTCCTCCTTTTTTTTGCGGAATACTGGCTTCGTCCGCGATATAGCAGCCCTTATCACGCGCAGTGAATGCTTGATATATTCGAGCATAAAAGGTCTAAGAATTATCTACATGTTCCAATCTTGTCGTCATCTGAAAGGCCACATGCTCCCCTATGTAGTTGTATAAGTTTCATTTCCATATTTGCAGTAGTTAGGGAAATATCTGCCAAAGGAAATGCGAGTTCTTTTCCAACTGCCTCCTTTTTTTTTGCGGAATTCTGGCTTCGTCTGCGCTATAGCGGTCCTTATCCTGCGCAGAGAATTTTTCATATATTCAAGCATAAAAGGTCTGAGAATTATGTACATCTGGCAATCTTGGTGTCATCTGAAAGGCCTTATGTTCCTCCATCCATTCATATAAATTTCAAATCCATATTTGGAGTAGTTAGGGAAATAGCTACCAAAGGAAGTGCAAGTTCTTTTCCAACTGCCTCCTTTTTTTGCGGAATTCTGGCTTCGTCTGCGCTATAGCAGTCCTTATCCCGCGCAGAGAATGCTTGATATATTCGTGCATAAAAGGTCTAAGAATTATCTAAATGTTCCAATCTTGCTGTCATCTGAAAGGCCACATGTTCCCCTGTCTAATCATTTAAGTTTCATATCCATATTTGCAGTAGTTAGGGAAATATCTGCCAAAGGAAGTGCCAGTTCTAGTCTGACTGTTTGATATTTTTGGGAAATTCTGGCTTCGTCTGCGCCACAGCGGTCCTTATCCTGCGCAGAGAATGCTTCATAAACTCGAGCATAAAAGGTCTGCAAATTATCTAAATCTGGCAATCTTGGTGCCTTCTGAAAGGCCACATGTTCCCCTGTCCATTCATATAAGTTTCATATCCATATTTGGAGTAGTTAGGGAAATAGCTGCCAAAGGATATGCAAGTTCTTTTCCAACTGCCTCCTTTTTTGTGGAATTGTGGCTTCGTCTGCGCTATACTGTTCCTTATCTCGCTCAGAGATTGTTTCATATATTCGAGCATAAAAGGTTTGAGAATTATCTAAATCTGGCAATCTTGGTGTCTTCTGAAAGGCCACATGTTCCCCTGTCCATTCATATAAGTTTCATATCCATATTTGGAGTAGTTAGGGAAATAGCTGCCAAACGAAGTGCGAGTTCTTTTCCAACTGCCTCCTTTTTTGTGGAATTCTGGCTTCGTCTGCGCTATACTGTTCCTTATCTCGCTCAGAGATTGTTTCATATATTCGAGCATAAAAGGTCTGAAAATTATCTAAAACTGGCAATCTTGGTGTCATCTGAAAGGCCACATGTTCCCCTGTCCATTCATTTAAGTTTCATGTCCATATTTGCAGTAGTTAGGGAAATATCTGCCAAAGGAAGGTCCAGTTCTAGTCTGACCGTTTGATATTTTTGGGGAATTCTGGCTTCGTCTGCGCTATACCGGTCCTTATCCAACGCAAAGAATGCTTGATATATTCGAGCATAAAAGTCTAATAATTATCAAAATGTTCCATCCCTGCTGTCATCTGAAAGGCCACATGTTCCCCTGTCCATTCATATAAGTTTCATATCCATATTTGGAGTAGTTAGTCAAATAGCTGCTAAAGGAAGTGCAAGTTCTTTTCCTACTGCCTCCTTTTTTGCGGAATTCTGGCTTCGTCTGCGCTATACCGGTCCTTATCCTGCGCTGAGAATTTTTAATATTTTCCAGTAAAAAAGGTCTGAGAATTATCTAAATCTGGTGCTCTTTGTGTCTATTGAAAGGCCACATGTTTCCCTGTCCATTCATATAAGTTTCATATCCATATTTGGAGTAGTTAGGAAAAGAGCTGCCAAAGGACAAGTGACTTGCTTTCCAACTGCCTCGTTATTTTGGCGGAATTCTGCCTTCGTCTGTGCAATACCAGTCCTTATCCTGCGCAGAGAATGCTTCATATAATCTAGCATAAAAGGTCTGAGAATTATCTAAATCTGACAATCTTGGTGTCATCTGAAAGGCCACATGTTCTCCTCTCCAATCATTTAAGTTTCAAAGCCATATTTTTAGTAGTTAGGGAAATAGCTGCCAAAGGAAGTGCCAGTTCTTGTCTGACTGTTTGATACTTTTGCAGAATTCTGGCCTCGTCTGCGCTACACTGGTCCTCATCCCACGCAGAGAATGCTTCATATAATTGAGCATAAAAGGTCTGAGAATTATCTAAATCTGGCAATCCTGGTATCATCTGAAAGGACATATGTTCCCCTGTCCATTCATGTAAGATTCATATCCATATTTGCAGTAGTTAGGGAAATAACTGCCAAAGGAAGTGGCAGTTCCTGTCTGACTGTTTGATATTTTGGGGAATTCTGGCTTCGTCTGCGCTATAGCAGTCCTTATCCTGCGCAGAGAATTTTTTCATATATTCAAGCATAAAATGTCTGAGAATTATCTAAATCTGTCGCTCTTGGTGTCTTCTGAAAGGCCACCTGTTCCCCTGTCCATTCATATAAGTTTCATATTCATATTTGGAGTAGTTAGGGAAAGAGCTGCCAAAGGAAGTGCGACTTGCTTTCCAACTGTCTCCTTTTTTTCCCCAGAATTCTGTCTTCGTCTACGCCGTACCAGTCCTTATCTTGCGCAGAGAATGTTTCATATAATCGAGCATAAAAGGTCTGAGAATTATCTAAATCTGGCAATCTTGGTGTCTTCTGAAAAGCCACATGTTTCCCTGTCCATTCATTTAAGTTTCATGTCCATATTTGCAGTAGTTAGGGAAATATCGGCCAAAGGAAGTGCCAGTTCTAGTCTGACCGTTTGATATTTTGGGGGAATTCTGGCCTTGTCTGCGCTATACCGGTCCTTATCCAACGCAGAGAATGCTTGATATATTCGAGCATAAAAGGTCTAGCAATTATCTAAATCTGGCAATATTGGTGTCTTCTGAAAGGCCACATGTTTCCCTGTCCATTCATTTAAGTTTCATGTCCATATTTGCAGTAGTTAGGGAAATATCTGCCAAAGGAAATGCAAGTTCTTGTCCACTTGTCTGATATTTTTGCGGAATTCTGGCTTCGTGTGCGCTATACCGGTCCTTATCCCGCGCAGGGAATGCTTCATATATTCGAGCATAAAAGGTCTAGCAATTATCTAAATCTGGCAATATTGGTTTCTTCTGAAAGGCCACATGTTCCCCTGTCCATTCATATAAGTTTCATATCCATATTTGGAGTAGTTAGGGAAATAGCTGCCAAAGGATGTGCAAGTGCTTTTCCAACTGCCTCCTTTTTTTTGCGGAATTCTGGCTTCTTGTGCGCTATACCGGTCCTTATCTCGCGCAGGGAATACTTCATATAATCGAGCATAAAAGTCCTGAGAATTATCTAAATCTGACAATCTTGGTTTCATCTGAAAGGCCACATGTTCTTCTATCCATTCATGTACGTTTCATATCCTTATTTGGAGTAGTTAGGGAAATAGCTGCCAAAGGAAGTGGCAGTTCTTGGCAGTTCGTGCTCTGAAGCACCCCTTTCTCAAGATATCTGCAAGATTTGAACCCGATTAGTCTGGTACATCAGGAGATATAGGGCCTTCAAGAGTTCAATTTAATGTCACCTGACTTGTCTGCACATGACGTCATCATCACATAAGGTCAATTTTCCTCTTCAGCACTCTCTATTTAAGGTATCTGCAAAATTTGAAACCAATCGGACATGTACTTTAGAAGATACAGGGCCTTAAAGAGTGTATTCTCCACTGACATTGGTCTGCGAACCCCGTGTTATTTGCATAATTATAAATATGCATTGAACACTAAAAACCAAAAAATCTTTGATAATATCTAACATAAGAGTAATCCATTGCACATTTTCTGTGTACAAAATATAAGAACAAAGATTGCAGGACCACTAGAGATGACATCTGTTGCACTATCCTGAACATTTTGGCGCAAAAATGAATTTCACTTTTGATAACTGTGACTAGAAGTTGAACTACATGATATAAACTTTAAAACTACTCTGCCGTTCTTTGGCAACTGCCGCCACGCTGAATCTGCAAGTTAAGGGTCTGATGTTGTCATTGACTTCATCACCCGTCCTGTTTGGGGTTCAGGACTTAATACGTCCCCACGCAGATCATCGGGTGTCACGCGCCTTTTTAATCAACGCAAAAGTAGAATTCAGGCAGAATTAACAACATCTGACATGTTGATAACGCCGATACTGTCCGTTACAAAAAAAGCAATTATTTTTGACGTTATCACTAAATGAGCTCAATATTTGATCAAAGCACTTCCTCTCCAAGATATAAGCAAGGTTTCAACCCAGCATTAACACAGAGAGAGGCCTTATGTCGAAAAAAACTTTACGGCTTTTACCACTTTCAAACAATGAGCCTACTTCTGGTTTAAACCGGAAGGAATTGTTATGTCATTTGACCTACACGAGACAAAAATCGAGACCACATTTTATCCTGGCACTTGCTGCAGACAGAATGTTGTGGGAGGCCACGGTTGATTTTATGTGGGTTTTTATACATTTAAAAGAATATTTAAGTATTCACAATTTAATAACAAATCACGTGATGACGTTATCATGACATAAATATTTTAGAATTATCTTCGTTGTATAGTTAGTGCTTGCTGTAAGTTTGACGGTGATCAATGATTACTGAGGTACGAAATTAGTGCCTCGAATACGTGTACTAAGTCAATGGGCTGAAATAAATATTTAAAAATCAATAATAAATCACATGATGACGTCATCACGACGTCATAAATTTTGATGTATTTCTGCATCAAGGTCTTTCTTGGCTGTAACTAAAGTTGATCAAAGCTCTCAAACTAACCCAAATGCTTGCTTGAAAACGTGTACAAAGTCAATGGGCTAAAATAAATATTGAAAAATCACGAATAAATGACATGATAACGTCATCATAACGTCCTTTACTTACAATAATTTTTGTATCACGGTCTCTGTTGGCTGTCACTTTGATAACCATCAAACATCAGAAAGGTTTTAAAATTGTGCCTTGAAAACATGTACAAAGTCTAGGGCAAAAAACTCATTGGCGGAAACACTGCTCCTTTAAGTTTATGTCACGTGATTTGCACTTAAACTGAACACTTCTAATGAAATATTACTTCATATGCGGACTCTTAGGCATATTTCAAATCAAACAACAGTGCGTAAAGTACCCGATTTCTCCTTTGTTCTTATAGTAATCTTGCGCCGAAGTTAAAGACTACTTGTTCACCTGTGTTAAGTAGAAAAACGTGTACAAAACCAAGGGGGAAAAGTTACATATTAAAAAAATGAATATAAAATAAGGTGATGATGTCATCATGACGTCATCCCTTTGCAATAAATCTTGCATCGGGGTCTTTGTTAGCTATTATTTTGCCATCAATCAAACATTGCAAGGTCACCAAAATTGTCGCTCAAAAACGTGTGCAAAGTCAATGGGCTATAAACTCATTTGCAGAAACACTGCTCCTTTAAGTTCATGTCACGTGATTTGCGCTTAAAGTAAACAATTTTTACGAAATATAACTTCATATTCGGACTCTTAGGCATATTTCAAATAAAATAGCACAGCGTAAAGTACCCGATTTCTCCTTTGTTCTTGTAGTAATCTTGCGCCTAAGTTAAAGACTACTTGTTCACTTGTGTTAAGAAGAAAAACGTGTACAAAAACCTATGGGGAAAAATTTAATGTTCAAAAATGAATATAAAATAAGGTGATGAAGTCATCATGACGTCATCCCTTTGCAATAAATCTTGCATCAGGGTCTTCGTTGGCTATCACTTTGGAACGATCAAACATTGCAAAGTTACCAAAATTGTGGCTCCAAAACGTGTACAAAGTCAATGGCCTAGAAACACGTGTGCAGGAAAACTGCTCCTTTAATTTCATGTCACGTGATTTTTGTCTAAACTGGAAAAAACTTATGAAATATTATTTAATATTTGCACACTTGGGTATATTTGCGATCGAACGGAAGGGAAACTTTGTCAGATTTCTTTTTCGTTCTGGTAGTAATTCTCGGTCAAAGTTGAGGACTGCTCACGCATTATGCTGGACAATGTGTGTAGAAACCCTTTGGTTAAATATAGGACAGTTTGTTGAAAATTGAAAGCCCAAGCAAGTGTAACCGTAATTCTGCAATAGCGCCCTCATAGCCTGATATAGGACAGTCTGTAAACTGTGTGCAATCTGTGTACAAAGTCTATGGGGAAAATTAATTATTAAAAAATCAATAATAGATAAACTACTTACGTTATCATTGTGAAATTCTTCTAGGACCGTCCTTGGATGATGGTCCAAAGGTCTGCCAAGTTTAAAGTCGATCAGATTTAGTAAACTGCCAAAGTCGACTGGTGGAAGGAATTGAGTTGAAAAAGAAAAAAAATCTGAAAAACAATACCTGTTTCGGCAACTTGCTAAAAAGAAAAAAAATAATCAGAAAAACAATACTGTTTAGCTCAAAAAAAAAAAAAAAATCAGAAAAACAATATTTGTTTGGCAAAGTTGCCGAAGCAGCTAAAACAAAATAATCAGAAAAACAATACCTGTTTCGGCAAAGTTGCTGAAACAGCTAAAATATCATCAGAAAAGAAAGAGCTGTTCCAGCTGTTGCCAAAACAGCTAAAAAAATCAGAAAAGCAATACCTGTTTCATGAGTTGCCGAAACAGCTAATTATAACATCTTTGCTCGTTATTTATCCTACCCAAGTGTTCCGGAAGAGCACCATCAAGGGTCAACTTTCAGGCTCTGTTATAGGTAGACTTGTCTCTTTTTGCCCAACGGTTTTAGAAAGTGGTTTTGTTTTACCACTTATTTACCCATGCAGTGTTATGCTCTTTAAGCTGCCCAGCAGTCCAGCGATTCACCTGTTATTCCGCATAGGGCAAAAGTATGCTTAATAATTTTGGGAAAGGACTGATTAAAAATGTAGCATATCAAACCCCTATTCAAAAGAAAACCGCTTCTGGTCATTGTCTTGAATGTCGACCTGATCCGACAACCCCCCCACACACACACACAAAACCGTTGAAAGGCTAACCCGTTCCTTCAGAGCGCTGGGCGGCATTATTTCCGCCCTACATTGTATGTATTTTGAATTTTTTTTGGGGGGGGGGCATTTACTGTCGGACAGTGAGTGTGACCCAACTTGCAAAAACGCACAGTTGCATTCGATGTCCCTCTCTACGAGTACCTAAGGAGCCCCTAACGGGACAGGCACAATGAATATTTTTTTTTAATTCCGTTCCTTCGATTTATCGTTTCGTTCCCTCAAAATCATCTCGTTCACACGAAATAATATAATAATAAGTACCACTCTATGTTGCCCATCGTTTGATGCAGTCCGTGTCAAGAAAGCCGACCATAAACAAAATGCATCAAATTCCAGTATCGGTTTTGCTTCAGGAAGCATTATATTGCAACCTGAAAAAGGTATAATTAGCTAGAATCCCCAGAATTTCGGACGTAACTTTGATGATTTTTTGGTAGATAACGTCTCGTATAGCATCTTTTCTACGACTGACTGTTGTTTGACGTCATGGTGTGTGTTGCGGTCAAGATGTGAACTACGGCTGCATCCGAATCTCTTGTCAAGAGCTAGGTCTAGGTCTTCGCTCCATTGGAAATGCGTGGAGACGCGTAGACAATTGACCTAGCCGTAGCTCTGGAAACCCAAGCCTCAGACGGTCGCGTTTGTCCAGGCTTTGGGGGTAGGAAATACATGGTTTTTTAAATTGATGCAAATTGACTCGCAACAGTTTTGGGAGATGCTTTTTTTTTCTCTTTGCAATAGTGGTCATTCTTTTGATTTACATTACGAAAAAAAAATAATAATTGCATTATCTTCACATCTTCGTCGTGCTTGTGCACACTCACAGGGTCTATTTCAAGCGCGCCAATCACCAGCGCTGTTTTATCCCCTGTTTGGTACCCTGCTCAATATGTTGATCGACGACCAGTTTTCCACGGTGGCGCGAGCATTAGCATTACAATGCCTACGCACAAGAACGCATGTGTGGCTAAGTTGGCGGGTTTGTTCAAATGTGACTTCACAGGAGGTGAGATTAAAGGTGAGAAATACCACTGGCTTACCATCCAACAATTGAAAATAAATGGAGAAATGACGGCAAAGACGATAACGAGATTTCCGTATGACAAACTCCACAAGTTTGGGCTTGGCTTTGTTGATTTTACACTGCTTTTGCTGTGGTAAAGTGCACCCTGTATTTAAACATGGCGGCCCCACAGTGACTGTCAGGCATTCAGGCTGGGATTTTAACGGAGTTCCTTTGGTTTCTTAACTTGTAGCAGTAATGGAGAGACGAGGAACACTCCTGGGAGACTGTTTTGTGGATTGTTGCAAATCTGAGATGTATTTTGACACTTCATTGTACTCAGCAGGTCTGGAAACAGCTCACGCTATATAAACACTGTAGGCCTAGCCTACTTCTGATAACAGCCCAACATAAAATGTTAATAAAATAAAAAAATAGGCCTAGGGAGTAATAGGGACCTATGTACAGTTGTGTTGTAAATCTGAAACATGACTTTTGTCCAACAAATTGTTCAACCAATGAAAGTCTCCAGCCTGTATGTGGGGCCAAAGTTACTAATTTGATAGTCAAAGAGTAGTCTAAACAAACTGGAGGATAGTATGATTTGATGTGGTAAATGAAGAGAAAACATTACTTTACACCCCACGAGAATTTGTCAGGAAGCCAAAGTCTTTATAACTAACTAGACCGATCCACTGAGGTTCAGAATTTAATAAATACATTATACAATCTGTAATTTCTACATATTTCAGTGAACCTGGTAAAAATTGGGTAGAAAGTAGGCCTCATACTTTAAGTCTGTGTTGCATGGAGCCATACATGGAAATCTCTACTAATTGCATGATGAAAATCTTAAAATTGGATGTTGTGCTAATCATTTCTGAATACAACCTGATTATTTTTAAAGATTCTTCTATGCCAAAATGATTTTGGTTATTACCGTAAAATCTTTCTGTACTGAAAATACAATTGGTAGAGGTCTAGTTTCCAAAATAACTGTCCTCTTTGTTTTGTTCACCTGTCTATGTGCTGTCGGTATGTTTGTCAGTCTATCTGTTATTCATCTGTCTGTTATTCCGTTGTCTCTCCCCCTCTCTCTCAGTCATTCTCATTCAGTACGAAGGTTATTGTGGCAGCACTTACCATGTACATGTATGTTTCCTTCCTCAACTTAGTTTTACTTATTGTTCAGGGTTGTAGACTGGAATGCCAGTTAGCTTTTGTGAGACATGTGAGACATTTGCTGGATTGTTTTGTGAGTGAATGATCTTATTTAGTCAAATATGCAGTAGTCTTTTTCAAGCAGTGAAAATTTGTTTATTCCCGTCTTTGTGCAAAACAAATCATGATATTCTTGCAATAGGGGTTTTCACAAGAATGTGAAACACATAAATATGGAGCCAGCGTTGAACTAAACGTCATCCTGATGGTCATTAGCTTGCAAAAGTTTTTAAAGCCAGATTCACGAACTTAAAAGTCAGGTGCACTGTGATTTTATTCTGTCACAGCAACACATTGCTTAACCGAAAGTTCAATTGATGTTTGAATATTGTAGAATTTAGTTTATTTGTGTCATGGAATGATACTCACTTCTAATGACACTGTTGTATGAAGAGGCTCAATATCTATTTTAAGAAACATTTGCATTTTTGGCTTTATTATGTGTGTCATTACAAACATCCATTGCAAATATATATGTAGGGTACGTGTTTATCTTCAGTAAAACCCCTACATGAAATGTTTTCAACGGTTTATGTTGCACTCTATGTTGGCAACACACGGTGCGGCGTCTCCATGTGAGAATACGGCATGCACAAGTATTGAACATTGGCTACGGCTCTCCACCGCTGCTTCTTTTGATAAAAATTTGAAGCCGTATCACAGGAGGCGGGACTGGATTATGGCTACCCCTGTAATGCACCACCCCATAAAATGCCAAGTATAACTAGATTGATACACCGGCAGTGCTGGGTGCACATACGTGAATTACAAATTCTCAATCAGCTCTCTCCATCTTTCCGATCCTTCAAAGCCCTCTGAGAATCGGCAAACAGGCTCCTCCACTCATATTTTCTTGCCATTTTTTCATTTTGCATGTTTTAATGACTGTTATGTGCATTCATTTCAGCTAGAGCAAAAGCTGCTGATGAGTCGTTGCTTACAGGATGACCAGCTTCTTGGCATTTCTTGATGATGGCCACTGTTGTTAAGGTGATTGTACTGTGATCTCTTACTGTAGCCTTCTTGTTAAAACGTGAGTGATTCTTTGTTATTGGTCATCCCAAAGGTTGGATTCACTGATTGAGTCTCCTGTGAACTCTTTCCCTCATGTCCTGTAGACCTAGTACATTAAGACCTACCCCACCTTACTGTCTTATAATATAGCGCATGTAAACAAAGTGTGACTTCATTATGTCTATCTAAGGATCATGCTTGGTGAATACATTTATTTTGCCCAGATACCGAGTGACATGTGTATGGGGAGCTATTAAAGTTAAAATGGTCTTCAAAATCCTCTGATTTTATTATGATTTCACATGCACCCTTGGAGGTTACGGTTAATACTGTTTATAATTTGGGAATGTTTTCTGCACAGACTGTGATCTCCTGTATTAGCCTTTAGTTGGACCGAGAGAACACTATTTCCTTGGCATCAGAGGCTCCTTTGTTACTAACTGTGCATCACTGGTTCATGAACGACGAGGACATGGTAGTAGCCCAATCGCTAACAACAAAATGAATACTCCCAACCAACACGGCTCTTTTGAACCAATTAAGTTGTGCTTCTACTCAAGGCAGATTGAAGAGATTGTTTGGCTGAAAAAACTGGTGGGATTGTTTAAATATAACCCCAGATCAACACTATTTGTTTTGCAGGCTTGCATCTGTGGATGGTTGAAAACAAATCTTAAGAACTGAAAAAAGTAGAGGGATGTAATATGTTAAACTGCTGCTTACAGGATTGAGAAAAAGGACTTTTTGGGAAGTGTACATGTATTTAAGGTGTTTTGAAAAATAAAATATACTAACTAGTCAAGCAACAATTGAAAAGAAATGGAAAAATGACAACTAAAAAGATAATAAGATTTATATGAGAAACTCCAGTGATGTGGGCTTGTATATTATTTGGCCCCAATCTTTGTTGATTTGACACTGCTTTCAATGATGTTTCAACTACTGTTGTAAAGTGCACCTATATATTTTGAAATTGTGGCCTCCACATGTGTGCAGTAATACAGATTGGAATTCAAACAGGGTTTAGTTTCCCTAGTTTCAGTAGTTTGACAGTTTCAGCTAGTCCCTGGAGGCCGTTCTCTGGAGTGTAACAAATCAGAGATATCTTATCACTGGTGACACTACTCAACAGGTATGGAAACAGTCTGCATCCTATTCTGATATCGGTCCATGGGTTATGGTAATAGTGAAATGCCTGGTTGTCCTGTAGATCTTGACCTTGGGTTTTGTCTTTTAAGTTTTCAACTAATGAGAATCTCCGGCCTTTAAGGTTGGATTGAATTAAACTACAAAAAATGGATGGAATTTTTTGGTGTGGTCGTACAATTTGTGCCAAAGTGAACAGAAACAAGACAGAAGCTGCATCTACAGGCTGCTTGTAGTGAATGAGGAGTGTACTGAAATGAAATGTCCTCATTCCTGGATCCAAATCACGTACAAGGATGAGTGTACACATTCCAGAAGGGTTGTTTAAAAATCTGGACTTGTTTTATGTTATCAGCCAACTTTTTACTCACTGAAGCCATCCTTCTGTGTCAAATACATAAAAGGTGCAATGCATCAGGTTGTTACAATATGGCATGCTAGCCCACAGTAGGTACAATTCGCTCTTTGCACGCTGCCGCCCCAGGCATGCAGAATCTCGAGCTTGATCTTTACAAAATCGGTTCAGTGATTTCCATGTGTTGCTTGGTCATTCTGTGCATGCTGTGTCAGATCTTATACCGTATGACTGGACAATGTTTCAGAAGCTGATTGTGACACAATTGTACAATCTGCCAGATTGAGGCTCTCCATGCCTATGGCAGCAACATGCAGAATAAATAACGTGTGTGTCCAGAGTTTCTTTCATGATATCCTTAACACAGGCTGGCTTCTATCATACACACCAAGGATTCAACATTGGCTGGGAAGTATGATGTAAGCCATCTTGACAATAATTCTTTGGTGTTCCACATGCCTGGAAGAAGGTCATTTAGGGAAGCACTTATGACTTACTTTTCTCCATCTTTCTCATTCTCCACTGCCCTCTGAGAATCAGTTAATCCAAGCTAATACACTCATGTTGTGTTGTCATATTTTCCTTTTGCATGTTTGTAATGACTTGTGTGTGTCCATCTAAGCCAGAGCACAAGCCGCTGAGTGAGCCGCTGTTCATGGTACATCCAACTTCTTGAGGATGGGGTTCCTGTGCTCGTTGTTGAGGTGATCGGACTTTGATCTCTTGCTGCTGCCTGCTGGGTAAATGGTACGTGGGTCCAATGTTGTTGGTTATTCTAAAGGTGTAATTCACTGATTCAGTCCCCTGTGGACTCATATATATTTCATATATTGACCCAAAACATAAAGACGTCAAGCTATTATTTTTTACTTGGACAGTTATTTCTTCCCACCTCACTGCCTTAGGAAACTAAGCATGACGTCATTATGTTACAGGTCTCTTCACTTTTCCAAAAGTTGACAAGGACGGAGGTCCTTCTCTGTGGATTAATTTAATTTTCGTGTAAACCTGGGTGACACACCTGTGTATGGGGAGCCATAATTTAATACCATTGATAAATTTTGGATGGCAGGTAAAACGTGAAATATCAGAGAGTGTTTGGCCCAACCCCCTTTGGTGTACACAAAATCCTATTGAATCAGACGATTTTGGACTGTCTAAATTTTCTTCTTTCTGGGGCTGTTGAAAGAGCCTAAGAAAGTAGAAGGGGTGTCAGTTTAAAATGGCTGCTTCGAAACTTTAGAATGATGACTTTTCATGAGTTGTGTTTGCTGATCAACCAACAATTGAAGAGAGTTGAAACAAAGGTCAATACGAAAATGAAACTTAAAGACTATAAAGACATCGCAGTGATGTCTATTTGTATGTTATTTGGCCCTGATCTTAGTTGACTTGACTGTGTGGTTTTATTAGCTGTAGCATTGATGAAGAGACAAGACCAAGTCCCTTGGAGACAGTTTTCTGGAGTTTAACACATCACTGGCAATTGGCATTGCTGACAACACAGCTCACTCGGTAAGCACTTTATATTATGTTCTGATTTGAGCCCAACAATGAAAGTCGTGTTCCAGATTTTGAAACAATATTTGTACATAATTTTGTATGCATGTACAATTGTTCTGTAAAATCTGGAGCATGGCTAATCAGGCTCCACTCTTGAGGATGACGAGAGCATGCTGGATGAAACGTCAAGCAGACACTCTACAGTTCTTATCAGAACCGTACCTCTTTCAAGGGAGATCTATCCACATGATGTAACCACAAGCCCTGTTTTTATTCTCCACCATGTAAAGCATCAAGTCTTATTTAATGAAAGTGAATACTTAGGGCAGTTATGCTTCCTGGTTTCCCATTTGTAATTGGATGGTTTTGAAGCAAATTTGGCTCTATATAAGGCCTAATCCAAACTAAGCTTTTGCCTGTGACTGTAGGGTTGGTGAAAATCAACTGATCTTGTTGTCATTTTGTTGAACATATCCACTGAAGAATGTTTCATTCTGATATTCCTACATTCAAGAGAACTATACACAAACGAAGGAGAAAAGCTTGGGTCAGTCATTTGGTTTGCTAGTAATCCTCTCCCTCTTGTACTTGTTAGTCAATCTGTTATAGTAGTTAGTTTGGCCTGTGTATATGACGATAGTCTTCAAATGGTCAAAAGGTTTACCTTGGTTAATCGTGATGGGTACCATCTCTTCAATTCTTATTTATTTGACCATCACAAGAACAAGCAAAGCAAAATTAAACAAAATTTATGTAAAAACAACAAAAGCACAAATACAAGTAAATATAAGCAGTAGCAGGGACCAGGGATAAACATCCGAATACATAACGAGACAAATATCAGTCATGTGGGTCATCAGGGACTGCAAAAGTAAAATAAACTACTATTACCCCCGTTTATGGTCATATCGTTAACAAGACAAATTAACCAGAGCAAAGGAAACAGTAGTCTCCACACAGGTGATCGAAATGACAGCCCAAAAAAGAGCAAAAAAATCTTAGGAGAATGTTTCATTTCCATATTTCCAAACGTAAGAAAATTATCCCGCAAAGTGAAGGCCATGCTAAGAAAAGAATTTTCTTTACTCGTTCTTTTAAATCATGTGAATTTACTCATTTAAAAAATATCCAGTTTTAATCAAGTCCTCTGTGCCCTCCTTTTGAGGTTATTTTATTGGCTTGTTGGTAATTTTGGTTTTTTGTCATTTATTGTTCATGTGATGCCTTTAGTCTTGAATCATGTCATCCTAATTAAACATTTGTCTGTGATTTGTTTACGCCTGTACTCAGTACCACAATTACGGCCAAGATTTGGACTCTAGCACTGTGCTTATCTGTTCTACTCGTTAGTCTTCTGCTGTTGGTTGAACAGTGATACGCTCCATGCTGTGACATGCTCAACCTCTATCATCACTTTCTTATCTTGTCTGTTCTGGAATAGCATGAGCGAATTCCGGCTGCAATATCTGTTGTATAAGAGCACTGAGCCTTTTAGGGGCAATAAAAGTAACAACAGCATGATTTTGATTTCCTCAACATAACAGAACTGGTAATTTGCAACTGTTGCAGTGACCGATTGTCTTGTGGTGGCAACAAAAGGTTTTGTTGAAAGGTTGCTACTTTGCATGGTTTTTCTGTACCATCTGGTGTACCTCAAGGAAGTGTCTTGAGCTCAATCCAGTTCTTATGTATACCAACGACTTTCCTTATCACATCGTGTCAGCTAGCACTTTATTTGGTAACAGTGCTCTTGTGTATAGGCCAGTATAATGTCAGTCTGGTGACCTTCAAGATATTCATGGCTACCAAAGATGTTGTCATGCTAGTTAAATGCATCTCAATACATTACTAGGGAAACCAAAGTTTTGCTTATACTAGGATGGTCAAAGAAAATAGTGGACCTGAATTGTACCTTAGTTAACATGCAGTTTGAAGCTGATAATGAGTACAAAATTTCTCGGGAAAATCTTGTTATGTCACTACCAAATCAAACAGACTTAGTATGTCTTGCTTTCATCTTGCAAGTTTCTAGTGTTGACTATTCTGGAATACAAGTAGCCTATCTGGTACCTTCACAACAGAAACCTTATACATTGACAAATTAGAACAAAATTCAACGTTGAGCAACCAGGATAATTCTCTAGTGAAGAAGATTTAAAATGGATTACACAGATTGGTTGCATATGTACATTGAATTTGTCTTTATGTGAATCTAAAAGTATCCATCTTTTGCTTACATTTGTTGTTAGAGGTCTTCATAGAGCTTTTGACCGTGAAATAGTCTTAGTGAACAGGTGGTATATTGAAACGATCAGGCTGGACAAACCTGAGGGCTCGAATGCAAAAACTTCACATTTTGCCAATTACATGCTCTTGAGATAAACTACATGTACCTGAACGTTCGACAACTGAAGTGGTTTAAATAACCCTTCAACACCGGATCAACTTACCAAGTATCCACTTGAATTTGAAAGTATATGAAACTTGACAGAGTACTGATTGAATTTACAGTGGAGTACCTTTGTAATAAGGTCGTTGGGACTGGCAAGTTGTGGGAGGGTCACTGTGTTGTTTGGTGCAAGGAAGCACAAAATGGGGGGATTTGAATACCTAGGATTTGCCATGTTGGCCAGATGTGTCAATGGTTTTGCTTTTGTCGGTATTGAACTGTATTTTGTTATTTCATGGTGTCTTTCTTTTTTTTGGTTTTTACACAGTAATTTTTTCTATTGTTTTGGGGTACTTATTGTTTAATTGATTGATTTGTTTCTGTAATTAATTTTATTTTGTTATTTTAATGTATTTGTATGTCATATTTATCTTATTTTGCCAACTAATTTATTTTTTCTGTTCGATTTATTTATTTGCCATTTCTTGAATCTTGTGCTTTTACTTTATTGTGTATGTGAGTGCACGATTATGTAAAACCTGGAGCTTCAGAAAGGAAGGCTTACGGATGACAGTTATTGGATAACTGTTTCCTCTCCAGGCATTAGTAAGTTTGTGTTTGTGATTTTAGTATATATGTGTCATGTGTTTTGTTTAATTTTTGTTCTTTATCCTGGAAAATGCCGAATAAATGAAAGTATTTCCTCATTGTACACACGTTGGTTGGTCTCTTTTGGTCGAAGAGTTTTTATCTCGGAGGTTAAGTAGGTTAACAAATGATCCTAATGGGCGAGCTTGGCGTGACTGGACAAGGATACACATTTCACTACCCACATCTTATTTCCACATTTGGAAACATTGAACAAATACATGTAGGCTTTATATTTTGTTTGATTTTGCATGCTACAAACGTCACACACTCTGCCTCTGCCGCCACGTTGTCTCTATATCCGATATCAAATGTTCAAGCGATTGGCTGATCCTGGAGTCTTGGAAAGGTTATATGCCAAAAAACTCAAAAAACTTTCATTCCCATATGGCAACAGAAGAGACATATTTATGATTGAGGGTCAGAGTTTCCTTAAGACACTCGGCAGTCGGTCTTTATTTGCCGCTTCGTTTTTCTCGATAACTGAGTTTACAGTAAAAAGTCTCAAAATGGTCAAAATGGGCTGATCATGATATCGACGGAGAGGGTAAATGTTTATTGATGTAATCTTTCTGGCCATATTTAAACTGAAGCTAGGAAAATACCCGCAAAAAAAGATAAGAGTTGTCCCACTGCTGCGTGTGATGTTGCAATTCTTCCTTTGTCAACACCTTACTGTGCCTCATGAGCGCTCATTGTGATCCCGATAATATTCTAGCTTAAAAAGTTTGAAAATTGTTAAATTGTGGTAAGCATGATGGCAATCAATGGGCACATGCTCCTCTATGCATTAAAGTTTCATAATCATAACAAGGCAAGACTTCTTGTCTGAGCTAGTGCTTCCTGTTTTTGTGCGATTTGTCCTTTGTCCACACTTCATCGGTCCTCTTCCCGGCAGCATAAACGTTCAGAAATTTGTCTAAATGTGATACATGGCAGCTTCTAAAACGGTACATATTCCTCTATCCATCGGTCTAAGTTTCAGATCCATATTTGTTATTGTGAAGGGAAGTATCCACAGAATAAGGCAGAGTTGTCTCACTGCTTCTTCTTTTTATGCAATTCTTCCTTTGTGCAAATTGTACTGATCCTGTTCCTGCGCACAGACGGCTTGATGCTTGCTACTTTAATGTGCAATTTTCCGCTGTCACATTTTACCGGTCCTCTTCCCAAGTAAATATGGCACCCTATATCTGGGCATTACATGTCTAAAAATGATTCAAATCTAGCAATCTGAGCGACATTTGAAAGGGCATACCTTCGTGTATCGAATGATGTAAGTTTTGTATCCATATTTTTACTTACCGGGGAAATATACGAAAAAGAAGGCCAGGGATCTCTAATTGCTTGTTAGGCCTTTGACCTTTCTCCACGCTTTTCTCACCTTTCTCCGGGCAATCCTACCACTACTCAAAAGAGCACATGCTCTAACGATTAACATAAATTTCATATCCATCCTTGGTGTGTTTAGGGAAATATGGGAGAAAGAGGACGAATTTTTTCAGACTGCTTGCTGTTTTTGTGAATTTTTGCATTCGTCCCCACATTACCATTCCTCATTCCGCGCAAATACCGCTCCATATGTTCGACCAAAGAACGTCTGAAAATTGTCTAAATCTGGCAATCCAAGTTGCGTGTAAAAGAGCACGTTTCATGTCCATGTTAGGAAAATGTTGGCGAAAAAGGCAAACCTTGTCCTACTGCTTTTAACTTTTGTTCAATTCTCTTTTTCCTCATTTTAACAGTCCCCTTTCCAGGCAAAGATGGCTCCAGATATTTGAGCATAAAAGTATCACCATGTTACAATAGCACATGTTGTATTGCTACCTAAGTTCAATGCACGGATTGACCTTCAACAGTAGAACCACTTTCCAAGTAATGAGCCTCACTTAAGGAATGACTAGTTGAACCACAAGGCCCTTGGGGAGGAAAGCAGGGCTGGACCGGATGGGTCATGAGGCAGCCCACTGGCCTTATAAGGAAAAGTCAGTGTTCATTAATTTGACTAACCCTACCCTCAAATCCAAATGAACCAAACATATTCATGCACGCTGTATTAATATTCAGAGAATAGTAGCTAATACCTAATAAGGCAAGGAAACTTGTATGATGGATGAAAAATGGAATGTCCAGCAAATGTATAAAATCCCTATGAGTTCTGGCAATTGGGCAGAGAGCCGCACATCGAGCCAGCCGAATAAACCACATCAACTACAGTACAACTTTGTCTCAAGTCATCCTCTTGTGTCGATTCATATAACCTGTCGGGTTATATTTGGTGGAGAATCCGGGTAGCTCTCTCTACGTCAAGTCTTTCATGATCACACGATCGAAGTCCAAGCAACAGCTTTCATCAGCCATGGCATGTACAGCACATATCGAATCTATCCTCCCAAAGTTTACTGGGTATGACTCGGAGGATCCCGAGCTTTGGCTTGACCGGTACGAGAGATATGGTCTTCAAAAGACTTGGACTGCAGCACAACAAGCCAGCAATTTTCCTCTCTATCTTTCAAGTGCCGCTAGCTACTGGTATAGAGATCTCCCTGGGGAGACTAAGGCCGCCTTTGCAACACTCAAGCAGGCGTTTCTCAAAAAGTATCAGCCCCACGAAGGCATGCGATGGGTTAGACTCTCAGAGCTCGCCGACCGAAAGCAACAGACGAACGAAACGGTCGAGAAATACCTGGTGGACATAGAAAAGCTGTGCTGTCAACTGAAGAAGTCACCGGAGGAAAGGATGGAGGCCTTCATCAGAGGACTACGCCCCAACATTCGAGCATACGTCATCAAGGCTCACCCAAAGACCGTGGACGAGGCGGTGACTCAAGCGCGGATAGCGCAATCAACGTACACACAAGACGAAACACCTTCCACCGAAGTCAACTCGGCGATTAAACATTTAACAGCCCAGATAACCGCCCTGAAAGATCAGCTGACAACCATCTCTGCCACCCAGCCAACGCCCCAACAACTACCAAACGCAGGACAGAATCAGCTCCGCCCTCAGCGATCCCAAGTTTTCCTGCGCCAACACCAAGGCCGAGGACAGCAGCAAGCACAACCGACTAGGCCTCCGATGATGATGTACCCGTGCCGTGGATGTGGAGGTGAGTGTACAAGTAGGCAAACATGTCCGGCCTGGGGTATTGAATGTAACTATTGTCGTAAGTTTGGTCATTTTGCTAGAGTGTGTTTCCAACGTAACCGATCTAACACCGTCAATGATATCCACCTGTCAAATCAATGACTAGAAAATCAGACATCTCCGGTTCCACACCTGACTAATGTTTCTGCCATGTCAGGCGGAAGCAATTTAGTTCAGGTAAAAATTGGCTCCGATAAACGATTCGCGTTACTCGATACGGGTGCGTTAATATCATGCATGACTAGAAATACATACGCGCAGTGTTTTCCTCAAGATCAGTTCCCTTTGGGCCATTCAGATGTGCCCTTAATTTCAGGTGTTGCTGGTCATGTAACTAGAGTTATGGGCAAGGTTGTTCTGCCGCTTTCTATTGGAGAGCAGAATTTTGAACATCCATTCTATATCCTGGAAACTATGAACCACGAAATCATTCTTGGTGTAGACTTCTTGAAAGCGCATAAGGCCAAGATATCGTTTGAGGAAAATCATGTAGTGTTCCCCGATTCCCCTTCTATTCCATTAGTAGGTAAAGAGGCAAAGAAGGTAACTGTCCGGGCAGTGTGTAATGTATCATTGGCACCCAGAACACAGACTGTCCTTCCTGTTCAATGTAGAAATGTTAAGGCCCAATACGGCATTATTGAACCTGTTCCAACCTTGTATGAGGACACACATTTAGTTGGCGCCAAGTGTGTTGTTAAATCTGTTTGTGGTAAATCTGTATATCAGCTCATGAATCCTTCTGACAATTCTGTGCAGATAAAACGTAACCAAGTGGTTGGCTATTGGGAGCCACTCTCTGATGATATGTATATTGAAAGCTTTGAGGTCGGCGGAAAAGATACCCCTACGGTTAAGCCTAAACAAACAGATGTGACACACAAACACACTGTAACCGTGACCGAAAGTGTTGAGCACCCTGACATTGTAGAGGAACTTGCTATCACTATGGAGGATTCTGATTTAACATCAGATGAAAAGCAACAACTTATCTTATTTTTGGCTCGGAACAAGGAGGTTTTCTCGAAAGATGTAACTGATTTGGGTACCACTAATATTCATCACCACAGAATAGACACGGGTGACGCACAACCAATCCACCAACGTTTCTATCGCACTTCCCCTGTTCACAAAGCAGAAATTGACAAGCAAATCCAAGATATGCTCAACGCTGACATAATTGAACCATCCACCTCACCCTGGGCTAGCCCGGTTGTTCTTGTGAAAAAGAAGAATGGCGAATTCCGCTTTGCTATCGATTACCGTCGCCTCAATCGAGTCACAAAACCCATGTCTTTCCCTCTACCACGACCTGATGATGTATATGATACCATAGGTGAATCCCATGCTACGATATTCACTGTACTCGATCTTGCGTCAGGATTTTGGCAAATACCTCTGGATGAAGATAGCCGCGCGAAAACGGCTTTCACATCTCATAGTGGCAATTACCAGTTCAAGAAACTTCCATTTGGTCTCATGAATGCACCAGTTTCCTTCCAAATGGTTATGACCCAAGTCTTGCGTGGGCTGACTTGGAAATTTGCACTCGTGTATGTGGATGACATTATCATTTTCTCACCTGATTTTGACACACATCTGAAACACTTGCAGGCAGTCTTTGACCGGCTCCGTTGTGCAAACTTGAAATTGAAACCACAAAAATGCCACTTTGCTGCCAAACAGGTTACCTATCTTGGGCACATCATATCGAAGCAGGGGATTAAGACTGATCCCGCCAAAACATCAGCGGTTACTACTTTCCCTATCCCTAAAGACCCGTCAGAAGTTCGTTCGTTTCTAGGACTCTGTAACTACTATCGTAGGTTTGTGAAAGGTTATGCCAACATAGCCGCACCCCTTAACAGACTCCTACAGAAAGACGTGTCATTTGTATGGACGGCAGATTGTGATCGTGCTTTTCACCAGCTGAAACAAGCACTTATCTCCCCACCAGTTCTCGGCTATCCCAATTTTGAGCGTGAGTTCATTCTCGCTACTGATGCTAGTGGCTTTGCAATCAGTTACATCCTCTCTCAAACCGACGACAACGGTAAGGAGATTGTGATTCAGTACGGTGGGAGAGCACTCACAAAAGCTGAACAAAAGTGGTCTATAACTGAAAGGGAGGGGCTAGCTGTTGTCGAAGGTATTCAGTTTTATCGGGTGTATCTAGCTAACAGACGTTTTCCGTGTCCCATACCGATCACGTTTCTCTGCAGTGGCTCAGATCTATACACAATGCAATGGGTCGATTAGGCCGCTGGTCTATCGTGCTGCAGGGGTATGATTTTGAAATTGTTCACAAATCTGGCACATCCCATGGTAATGCCGATGCCCTTTCCCGTCGACAATATTCCATCAGCGCCTCTCAAGTTCAAACCCCTAAGGCAGATTCACTCCCGGTAGACACTGTGCATCAGATCCACACGCTCAGTCAATCACGGAAGGAGGAAACATACGAATACAAATTGACGTACGCTGCTATGTCGGAGAAGGAAACCGTATGTTCTATCGATAACCCAGACAGTTTGATGGACCCATCCATTGATATCAAAGCTCGCCAGCGACGTGATATTTCCCTACGTCAGTACATTGAGTATTTAGAGGATGGTAGTTTGCCGCCCGATGCTCATGTTGCTTAAAATTCTCCAGATCTGGCAATTCTAGTACTGCCTGACAGAGAATAAGTTCCACTTTTTATTGAAGACATTTTAATCATCTAGCTGTTCTAGATATAGAACATTAGCAAAGGTAGGCAAGGGTTTTTGTTCCACTACTTTTTAGTTTACCCTTCGTGTTTCCGTGCATAAATGGCTCCATATGTTTCAGTATAAGGTTTGAAAATTGTCAAAATGTAGCGTTCTTGACAGCTACTGAAAGGGCACTTGTTCTCCATTCGTTTACGTATTTAAAGTTTCAGGAAAATGAAACGAAGTCAGGAAACGTTTGCATTCCACCGCTTGTTTTTTTGTTCACCTCTTTTGATTCGCTTTGTTCCATTGTACTATTATTTAGGACTTTTAATTTTAGGTAATTTAATTATTTAGGTATTTATTCATTTCCTCAATAGTCAAAGACTCAAGTCGTGCAGATAGTTTGAAATTTGGCTGTTTAGTTACACTGGTATTGAGTATTCTCTTAGCCCTTCCTTCAACTTTGGAAATTCGTACATATTTTAACCTACCTCATTCGCTGCATTCCAATGTATTCCCGTCTGAATATTTAAAAGTAAAGCTCCAAAAATCTAGCCTTTTCAAGGAATCACAACCTGAATAGTCCAAGACTCAAATAGTGCAGGTATTTACACATTTAGCTATTTATTTAGACAGATACTGAGTCTTTTGTTTCCTCTGCCTTAACTTAAGAAATTTGCACATATTATTTTGACCCTACCACATTCGGGGCATTACGAGGCTTTCCCCAATGAATTCCAACATAACTAAAGCTCCAAAATCCTAAATTTGTCAAGACAGAAATTCCACAAATGTCCAAGACTAGAATCGTGCAGGATTTAGAAATTTGGCGATTTAGTTAGACAGATATTGAGTCTTTTTATAGTCCTACCCTTCACTTTAAAAAGACATGCACATTTCATATGTACGATTTCATATCTCAATTGCTGCATAGCGACATTTCCTAAGAATCCCAACATAACTGCAGCTCCAAAAATATCTAAATATCTAAAACTTAAATCGTACAAATATTTTGAGATATGGTGATTTAGTTAGACAGATATGGAGTCTTTTTATAGCCCTACCCTTAACTTTAAAAAAAATCGTACATGTGTCTCCCTTTCTCATTTGCTGCAATACGGTGTATTCCTCTATGAATTCCAACACAACTGAAGCTCCACAAATCTAACGTTTTCAAGAAATCAGTTCCTCAGTAGTCCAAGACACAAATTGTGGGGGTATTAGGAAATTTTGCGATTTAGTAATATAGATATTGAGTCCTTTTATAGCCCTAGCTTGAAAAGCAAAGTTGTACATATTCCCCCCTGGCCCATTTGCTACATTTTGATATATTCCCCCTAAGAATTTCAGCATAACTGAAGCTCAACAAATCTAAATTTTTCCAAGAAATCAATTCATCAATAGTCCAAGACTGAAATCGTGCAGGTATTTAGAAATTTTGCGATTGAGTTAGAAAGATACGGCGCCTTTTTGATGCCCTACCCTTAACCTAAACATTATGGGGTCCGAAATTTATAAGGATGAGAATGAAGATACCTGCAAGACTCCATAGGTTACCATCAATATGGGGACAAAAGTCAGCATGAGAATGTATATACATACATCTCTCCACAGATCATCGTCAATATTTGGACTCCATAGATTACCGTTATTATTTGATCTCTAGTGTATTAGCTAGATTAGATTACTATCAATATGAAGATACCTTCATAATTCCATAGATTACCGTCAATATGAGGACATCAGTGTATCAGCATGAGAATGTATATACAAAAATTAGTCCATAAATTATATGTGCATCAGTCATTATAATAATATCTCATGGTATGGGCATATTAACCCCTTTCCTCAGGGTGAAGTTTTTTTTCTGGGACACGCTGTAGATAGATATATTACTCCATACATTTACCGTAATTATGCGGACAACAGAGTATCAGCATGAGAGAGTAGATACAAACATCACTCGATAGATTACCGTCAATGTGGGGACAACATTGTATCACCATGAGAATGTAGAATACATACATCACTCCATATATTACCGTCAATATGGGGACTCCACAGATTGCCGTCATTATACGGACTCCAGTGTACTATAGTCATGTAAAAGTAGATCCATATACATCACTCCATATATTACCCTCAATATGGAGATTCTACAGATTACCGTCATTATAGGGACTCCAGTGTAAATGTAAAGGAAGATACATACATCACCCCATATATTACCGTCAAAATGGGGACTCTACAGATTACCGTCATTATAGGGACTCCAGTGTAAATGTAAATGTAGATACATACATCACTCCATATATTGCCGTCAAAATGAAGACTCCACAGATTACCGTCATTATAGGGACTCCAGTCTATAAGCAAGGGAGTATAGATACATACATTGCTCCGTAGATTACCGTCATTATATGGGGGTCCAAATTTTGTAAAGATGAGAATGAAGATACCTGCATCACTCCATAGACTACCATCATTATCGAGACTCCATGGATTACGGTCATTATAGGCACTCCAGTTCATAAGCAAAGGAATATAGATACACACATTGCTGGAAGGATTACTGTCATTATTGTGTCCCAAAGGATGAGAAGGAAGATACCTGCAAGACTCCATAGATTACCATCAATATGGGGACTCCATAGATTACCCTCACTACAGGGACTCCAGTGTGTTAGAATGTTATTCTAAATAAATGCATCACTCCGTAGATTACTGTCATTATAGGGACTCCTGTTCATTTGCAAGGCAATATAGATACCCTGTACATGCGTTGTTCCATACATTACTCTTATATTTTTGCGTAATTCTGACTTTGCGGTATACCGGGTCATGTAATCGCAAAGACATTGCTTCATATATATTCGAGCATAAAAGGCCTTAAAATTATCGAAATCTGGCAATCTTTGTGTCACCTCAAAGGGCACATCTTCCTCTATAGATTCATATAAGTTTTATATCCATATTTACAGTAGTTAGGAAATATCTGCAAAAGGAAGTGCCAATTCTTGTTTGACTGTTTCATATTTTTGCGGAATTCTGGCTTCGTCTGCGCTATACAGGTCATGATCCTGCGCAGAAGATGCTTCATATAATCGAGCATAAAAGGTCTAAGAATTGTCTAAATCTGGCAATCTTAATGTCATCAGAAAGGCCACATGTTCGTCTATCCATTCATATAAGTTTGATTTACATATTTGCAGTAGTTAGGGAAATAGCTGCCAAAGGAAGTGCGATTTCTTTTTCCAACTGCCTCTTCTTTTTGCGGAATTCTGGCTTCGTCTACGCTATAACGGTCCTTATCCTGCATAGAGAATGCTTCATGTATTTGAGCATGAAAGGTCTAAAAATTATCGAAATCTGACAATCGTGGTGTCATCTGCAAGGCCACATGTTCCCCTGTCCATTCATTTAAGTTTCATATCCATATTTGCAGTAGCTAGGGAAATATCTGCCAAGGGAATGCCACTTCTTGTCTGACTGTTTGATATTTTTTTCGAAATTCTGGCTTCGTCTGTGCTATACTGGTCATATTCCCACGCAGAGAATGCTTCATATATTCGAGCATAAAAGGTCTGAGAATTGTTTAAATCTGGCAATCTTTGTGTCATCTGAAAGGCCACATGTTCCCCCCTCCACTCATAGAAGTTTCATATCTATATTTGGAGTAGGTACGGAAATACTTGCCAAAGGAAGTGCGAGTTCTTTTCCAACTGCGACCTTTTTTTGCGGATTTCTGGTTTCGTCTGCGCTATAACGGTCCTATCCCGCACAGAGAATGCTTGATATAATCGAGCATAAAAGCTCTAAGAATTATCGAAATCTTCCAATCTTGCTGTCACCTGAAAGGCAACATGTTCTCCTATCCATTCATATAAGTTTCATATCCATATTTGGAATAGTTAAGGAAATATTAGATTAAATATTGGAGTAGTTAGGGAAATAGCTGCCAAAGGAAGTGCGAGTTCTTTTCCAACTGCATCCTTTTTGCGGAATTCTGGCTTCGTCTGCGCTATAATGGTCCTTATCCCACGCAGAGAATGCTTCATATATTCGAGCATGAAATGTCTGAGAATTATCTAAATCTGGCAATCTTGCTGTCATCCGAAAGGCCACATGTTTGTCTATTTATACATATAAGTTTCGTATCCATATTTGCAGTAGTTAGGGAAATAGCTGCCAAAGGAAGTGCGAGTTCTTTTCCAATTGCCTCCTTTTTTGCGGAATTCTGGTTTCGTCTGCGCTATAGCTGTCCTATCCCGCGCAGAGAATGCTTCATATATTCGAGCATAAAAGGTCTAAGAATTATCTAAACCTGGCAATCTTGGCGTCATCTGAAAGGCCACATGTTCCCCTGTCCATTCATTTAAGTTTTTTTTTTACAAAATTCTGGCTTCGTCTGTGCTATACTGGTCATATTCCCACGCAGAGAATGCTTCATATAATCGAGCATAAAAGGTCAGAGAAATATCTAAATCTGGCAATCTTCGTGTCATCTGAAAGGCAACGTGTTCCTCCCTCCATTCATATAGGTTTCATATCCATATTTGGAGTAGTTAGGGAAATAGCTGCCAAAGGAAGTGTGAGTTCTTTTCCAACTGCGACCTTTTTTTACGGAATTCTGGCTTCGTGTGCGCCCTACCGGTCCTGGTCATGCGCATAGAATGCTCCATATAATCGAGCATAAAAGGTCTGAGAGATATCTAAATCTGGTAATCTTGGTGTCATCGGAAAGGCCACATTTTTCTCTATATATTCATATAAGTTTCGTATCCATATTTGCAGTAGTTAGGGAAATATCTGCCAAAGGAAGTGCCAATTCTTGTCTGACTGTTTGATATTTTTTTCAGAATTCTGGCTTTGTCTGTGCTATACCGGTCCTTATCCTGCGCAGAGAATGCTTCCCATAATCCAGCATAAAAGGTCTGAGAATTATCTAAATCTTCCAATCTTGCTGTCATCTGAAAGGCCACATGTTTCTCTATCCACACATAAAAGTTTCGTATCTATATTTGCAGTAGTTAGGGAAATAGCTGCCAAAGGAAGTGCGAGTTCTTTTCCAACTGCTTCATTTTTCGTTACTTCGTCTGCGCTATACTGGTCCTGCTCATGCGCATAGAATGCTCCATATAATCGAGCATAAAAGGTCTGAGAGATATCTAAATCTGGCAATCTTGGTGTCATCTGAAAGGCCACATGTTCCCCTATCCATTCATATAAGTTTCATATCCATATTTGGAATAGTTATTGAAATAGCTGCCAAAGGAAGTGCGAGTTTTTTTCCAACTGCGACCTTTTTTTGCGGAATTCTGGCTTCGTCTGCACTGTAGCGGTGCTTATCCTGCGCATAGAATGCTTCATATAGTCGAGCAGAAAAGGTCTGAGATTTATCTAAATCTGGCAATCTTGGTGTAATCTGAAAGGCCACATGTTTCTCTATCGCTTCATATGAGTTTCGTATCCATATTTGCAGTTGTTAGGGAAATATCTGCCAAAGTAAGTGCGAGTTCTTTTCAAACTGCCTCCTTTTTTGCGGAATTCTTGCTTCGTCTTCGCTATACTGGTCCTTATCTCACACAGAGAATGCTTCATATAATCAAGCATAAAAGGTCTAAAAATTATCTAAATCTGGCAATCTGGGTGTCATCTGCAAGGCCACATGTTCCCCTAACTATTTATATACGTTTCATATCCATATTTGCATTAGATAGGGAAATATCTGCCAAAGGAAGTGCCAGTTCTTGTCTGACTGTTTAATATTTTTTTCGGAATTCTGGCTTCGTGTTCGCTATACTGGTCATATTCCCACGCAGAGAATGCTTCATATAATCGAGCATAAAAGGTCTGAGAATTATCTAAATCTGGCAATCTTCGTGTCATCTGAAAGGCCAGGTGTTCCTCCCTCCATTCATATAGGTTTTATATCCATATTTGGAGTAGTTAGGGAAATAGCTACCAAAGGAAGTGCGAGTTCTTTTCCAACTGCCTTCTTTTTTGTGTGGAATTCTGGCTTCGTCTGCGCTATACTGGTCCTTATCCCACGCAGAGAATGTTTCATATAATCGAGCATATAAAGTCTGAGAATTATCTAAATCTGGCAATCTTAGTGTCATCTAAAAGGCCACACGTTCCCCGGTCTATTCATTTAAGTTTCATATCCATATTTGCAGTAGTTAGGGAAATATCTGCCAAAGTAAGTGCCAATTCTTATCTGACTGTTTAAATTTTTGGGGGCATTTGTGCTTCGTCTGCACTATACTGGTAATATTCCTACGCAGAGAATGCTTCATATAATCGAGCATAAAAGGTCTGAGAATTGTTTAAATCTGGCAATCTTGGTGTCATCGGAAAGGCCACATGTTCCTCCCTCCACTCATATAAGTTTTATATCTGTATTTGGAGTAGTTAGGGAAATAGCTGCCAAAGGAAGTGCGAGTTCTTTTCCAACTGCCTCCCTTTTTTGCGGAATTCTGGCTTTGTCTGCGCTATACCGGTCCTTATCCTGCAGAGAGAATGCTTCATATAATCGAGCATAAATATCTTCCAATCTTGCTGTCATCTGAAAGGCCACATGTTCCCCTATCTCTTTGTATATGTTTCATATCCATATTTGCAATAGTTAGGGAAATATCTGCCACAGGAAGTGCCAGTTCTTGTCTGACTGTTTGATATTTTTTTTCGGAATTCTGGCTTCGTGTGCGCTAAACTGGTCATATTCCCAAGCAGAGAATGCTTCATATAATCTAGGATAAAAGGTCTGAGAATTATCTAAATCTGCCAATTTTGGTGTCGGCCATTCATATAAGTTTCATATCCATATTTGGAGTAGTTAGGGAAATAGCTGCCAAAGGAAGTGGAAGTTCTTTTCCAACTGCCTCCTTTTTTGCGGAATTCTGGCTTTGTCTGCGCTATACCGGTCCTTATCCCAAGCAGAGAATGCTTCATAAAATCGAGCATAAAAGGTCTAAGAATTATCGAAATCTTCCAATCTTGCTGTCATCTGAAAGGTTACATGTTTCCCTATCCATTCATAAAAGTTTCGTATCTATATTTGCAGTAGTTAGGGAAATAGCTGTCAAAGGAAGTGCGAGTTCTTTTCCAACTGCCTCCTTTTTTGCGGAATTCTGGCTTCGTCTGCGCTATACCGGTCCTTATCCCACGCGCAGAATGCTTCATATATTCGAGCATAAAAGGTCTAAGAATTATCGAAATCTTCCAATCTTGGTGTCATCTGAAAAGCCACATATTCCCCTAACTATGTATATAAGTTTCATATCCATATCTGCAGTAGTTAGGAAAATATCTGCCAAAGGAAGTTACAGTTCTTGTCTGACCGTTTGATATTTTTTTTCGGAATTCTGGCTTCGTGTGCGCTATAATGGTCATATTCCCACGCAGAGAATGCTTCATATAATCGAGCATAAAAGGTCTGAGAATTATCTAAATCTGGCAATCTTGGTGTCATCTGAAAGGCCACATGTTCCCCTGTCCATTCATATACGTTTCATATCCATATTTGGAGTAGTTAGGGAAATAGCTGCCGAAGGAAGTGCGAGTTCTTTTCCAACTGCCTCCTTTTTTGCGGAATTCTGGCTTCTTCTCCGCTATACTGGTCCTTATCCACGCAGAGAATGCTTCATATATTCGAGCATAAAAGGTCTAAGAATTATCTAAATTTTCCAATCTTGCTGTCATCTGACAGGTTACATATTTCCCTATCGATTCATAAAAGTTTCGTATCCATATTTGCAGTAGTTAGGGAAATAGCTGCCAAAGGAAGTGCGAGTTCTTTTCCAACTGCCTTTTTTTTGCAGAATTCTGGCTTCTTCTGCGCTATACTGGTCCTTATCCCACGCAGAGAATGCTTCATATATTCGAGCATAAAATGTCTGAGAATTATCTAAATCTGGCAATCTTGGTGTCATCTGAAAGGCCACATGTTCCCCTGTCCATTCATTGAACTTTCATATCCATATATGCAGTAGTTAGGGAAATATCTGCCAAAGGAAGTGCCAGTTCTTATCTGACTGTTTAATTTTTGGGGGGAATTCTGGCTTCGTCTGCGCTATACTGGTAATATTCCTACGCAGAGAATGCTTCATATAATCGAGCATAAAAGGTCTGAGAATTGATTAAATCTGGCAATCTTTGTGTCATCTGAAAGGCCACATGTTCCTCCCTCCATTCTTATAAGTTTCATATCCAAATTTGGAGTAGTTATCGAAATAGCTGCCAAAAGAATTGCGAGTTCCTTTTCAACTGGCTCCTTTTTTTGCGGAATTCTGGCTTCGTCTGCGCTTTAGCTGTCGTATCTCGTACAGAGAATGCTTCATATATTTGAGCATAAAAGGTCTACGAAATATCTTAATCTTAAAATCTTGCTGTCATCTGAAAGGCCACATGTTCCCCTGTCCATTCATATACGTTTCATATCCATATTTGAAATAGATAGGGAAATATTTTGCAAAGGAAATGCAAGGTTCGTGTCCAATTGCCTGATATTTTTGAGGAATTCTGGCTTCGTCTGCGCCATACCTGTAATTATCCGTGCAGAGAATGCTTCCTGTAATCG
>NC_141779.1:3445816-3518132 GCF_054643075.1 Acanthaster planci
GTGATTATAAATCATCTAATTCCTGCATCAAATCCAGAAACAAGTGGCTTTGAATGAAATCTCAAGCCAACCTAGATTGCTTGTGACATGCGTGCACCCGTCTTTCTAATTTGTATCATTACTGTAGGTGATGAAGGCCTCGATATTCAAAATATGAAACACCTGAGAAAATGTACGAATCATTTGAAAAACAAAACAGCAAACGTGGCACGTATGTGCCATTTGAAAAATTTTTAAATGTTGATTTAAATCTGCCAACTTTGGTTTGCTGTAACCAAAATTTTGTATCAGTGTTTGTGATTTGTTAATGAGAGTTGAATATTTAGAAATGATTCTTATATATGTGGGTCCAAGTATAAATGGAGTTTATGATCAAGCGTGTAAATGACAGCTGTGTATCTTTTTTTTTCACGCTAGTTTTGAAGGAAATTTTTGGGTACAATTTCTACTCCAGGGATTTCTGGGAAATAAATACGGCTATCGACCATTGCCTCCAGTGATTGATTCGGCCCAGTTTGACAAGCTGGTCCAATCTATCCAATCGTTGGGGGTAGACGTTGAGGAGGTCCAGCTGCTGACCGATTGGTACGTCCAGGACACCAATGCCACGCCCCCCGTGCATGTCCTCCAGACAATCACGTCATTCCTGCCAAACTTCTACAATGCCGAGCAGCCCGAGTTGCAGCAGAAGGAAAGAGACAATTGGTGGAAGATCTTTGGGAGGCTGCAGAGGATTTTGCAGAGGGGAGCCCGGGCTGCCGTCAAAGATGGACTCATCACAGAAGAAGAATCGATAGCTTATTTTGAATCAGGTGAATATGTCTCCATCATGGAGGCTTTACGTGGTAGCCATCTTGCAGGGCATTCCTTGTGTTCCACAGAGAAACAAACCTTTGTGCATACACTGTGGAATAAAAAACTGGCCTGCAAGATGGCAACCATGCAAAACCTCTATTGTCATAGGCACAGGGCATAGCACACACAGTGTATTTACGTAGAAAGCAAATCTTTGAAGCTTTATAAATTATGTCAAAAAGTATGAGAAATATGTATAGCCAGCAATGGATGCAGCTGTATGTGGCGCAGGTGATGGTACATGTATCATGCCATTTGATAAAGCATTTACGTTATTTTATGTGAAAATGAGCCCCACTTTCAAGTTTACAGCATAGGCTTATAGTAATGGTGCCCAATCTCAGAGAAACCATATAGTCACATGGTTCTTTGACGTCGTTTGATTGGACCCTATTGACAAATCCAGCACGCAGGTGGCACACACTCATTACATTCCTCTTCGACCAAAAGGATGTCGTGAGTTGCGAAAGTGCACACTCAAGTTAAGGCTTGTGCATGTGTGCAATGGCCCTGCAGGAATGGTGTCTCCTCAAATTTGTCAAGCAAGGATCTGTCCAAAATCTTCATCTGCAGAGTAAGGAAAAGGCCAGTTAGGGGAATATCAGGGGACACACTGCAATTGTTTAGGAATTGAAACACCTTAGATTTGGTACGAGCACCTTTTGGAAGGGGAAGCTTGGTTCTTTTAGAGATGGAGAAAAACATTAGAACAGTTTTTGTCTTTTTTTTTCCCGGCAAAAAATCCCCATGTGCCCCCTTACCGGGACCCTAGACCCAGATACATCGTTTGTCCCAATTGAGAATATGACAGTGTGAATAGCTTCTACCATGCCATGGATCACAAGGAACCCTCAAAACAGTTTCTTCCCCACAAACGTCTCTGACAAATCTCATTTTATTTTGTTAATTTCACAGAAATGATCGCTGTCAGCGGCAAAAGATTGAAGAAATATCATCCTTGATTGGTGTCAGTTTTGACCTCAAATATAGACATTTGCCTTGTACTGTCAAAGGGGTCATACTTTCATCAAGTAGACATGCTGTAGTGGTGTTTATATTTTGTATTCCTAGATGTGTTGATAACTACGTGTACCTGAGATATTTTTCACATAAGGGGAATTTGCCTTTGTACTGATGGCTGTCCGTGTAGTTGCACAGTCACTTGAAGGCAAAACTTTGACTACGACATAGATCAGTAGAAACAGTAGACCATGTTTTCCAGAGGCACTGTCCACATTGCAATATCCCTGTTACCCATTATGTTGCCAACATATCCCTGTTGCATGGCCGTGGCACATCAGTAAGATTTCTTTGCAAATGGCTGTATTTTGTCGCCATTTGTGAAATAACTGTTACCGTACTTACAGTGCGTTTGATTACTTCCCTGTGTTTAATTGCACGAGAGCAACTGCGTTCGATTTGACACTCACATGATGTCTCACGCTTACTCCAGCCTAACTAACTGACTAAGTGACTAACCAGCCGAGATGGTTACTTGGGGAAGTATCCCACAATACCGTGCAAAAACATGGCAGCGTAGTTGAGCGTTACAGAGAAAAGTTGACACTGTTGTAAATAATTTAGAAGAACGGTTGAGTTTAGTGGCATATTGGCTCTTATCAACTAAGTTCCCTGAAAGAAAGGCAAGAAATGTGTGTTAAGATGTCTGTAGCTTTCAACTTCTCGGGTTAATTTGGAAATTCAAACGATGCTTGACCTTGTGACCTATTCTGGGCTCTTTAAGTCATCTGCGATTGTTCGTTTGTTACCACATATTTGCATGCTTGCCAGAACCTATGACAATACCAAGGGTAAGCGCAAGGGAAGGTACTGTTTGTCCTGATCTTACTTTTTGCATGTCCCCTCTTTGCAGTGACTGAAATTGAAGTGAGGCACGGTTTGATGGGCGCCATCGACCCGTCTGCCAGCTGTCTTTTCTTCCTACGTGATCTGGAGGGTTTGGGTGTCAAGATGGAAGATGAGGCCACAAGGTTCTACCTGGACATTCATGAAGATGGGTTGGTGCTAGACGATTTCTGTTTTTGTGAAAACAGCTACGGTTATAAATTGAATAAATCAACTGCAAAGTTAGGGAAATAATAAGTAAAAAAAAACTGAACTGATTGTTCGAGAATTGGCATAAATACTTCTTGGAATCCTAATTGGTTCTGATAAACAAAAACAGTGAAAGTGCTTTGTGCACAATGCTATTGTTAGGATTTCCCTGGACAAGTGCGGATTTTTAGAGGTTTCATCATTATTAACCACTTGCTGCCGGGCGGAGGCCAACCTTTTCACAAGAGTCAACATGCGGCGCTATTTTGGTCTGATTTTGCACTGTTTTCTAGGCGCGGGTATTTGGTGTAGTGCAACCCTAAACCCCATCGAGTTACTGTCTGGTGTCTACTCTAATCTGACCTACAACATCTATAGATCCCCGAGTATTTCAGCTAGGCCTGCCGCCTTGTAAAAAGAGCCTGGATTGTTCAGTGTTATGTAATTTTCTTTCGTTCCCGAAACTGGCAAAGTGCACTGCTGGTGTCTTTTTAATAGGGGCCAGATTAGTATTGTATCGCTCACCACTGGAGCACTTTTGTCCCCAGTGGTAATCCGCTCGTGCTGAATACCACAAACAGTGGTATAATTTTTCGAAACAATGATGGATTTTCTCCGCAATTGACAACTGAAAAAATGTTTGCAAATCCCACCAGCTCAGTCTTTTGTTTTGAGAACGGTCTTTTGTTACAAGGCCCAGCTCTCTTGTCCAATTTCGGGCACCCCGGCTTTGCATAGAGAAACATACACGTACCCAAAACCGGGCTCCCCAGCAGCAAGTGGTCAAGGCCTTGCTTGTTTTTTACCTTCACCCCTCACCCCCCCAACCCACACCCCCATTTGTACAGTGCCACCAAGTAGCATCTGCCTTGTGAGAGTCCCAAATTCACATTTATCCCTCTCCCTGCATTCCACGTTACCCTGCGCCTTACGTATTACACATGCACCAGTTTCGGATATTGTTCCCAACTACATATACTTGTTAGAGGCACATACATATTCATGTATACGTACCAGAACTAGACGGGTGTTTGACGAAAATGAAATGAAATTGTTGACCGAAATCATTTGAAATTCGTGATTTTTTTGAATGATTGAGAATAAATCTGTACTTGGCAAGTCTTAGACAAGCTTTACTGACCGGCTCAGGAGAATGAATACCGATGATGTCCCTTTGGCTCGGGCCATTATCAGCTTCCATTTTTCTAGTCCAGTCTTAAATGAATGTTTACCGCCAGCCAAGCACATCTTTATTGTGAATAGTCACAGCATTCTATTGCCCTCGCAACCACCCTTCAACCAATGTTGACTGGATGTTTCACTGATTTCTTTTCCTCCCCCGATCTAACCCCTACAGTCATTAGCACATTGGTATAGTATCCAGAAGGCCATGGGTGCAGATCGGTGATCATACTCTCGGAATTTGGGCACCAGAAGTGAGAAACCCATATAGGGCATTGCATCTGAGAGTTTACACCGTGAATTGGAGGGGGAAATTTGGCGAAAAGAGTTCACTTTCACGTTCACATTTCAAAAGGTGTGAGAATAATTTCCCACTTTGGGAAAATCTTTGAATACAGTGTATCTATTTCCACCGTGAGAAACATTTTTCACAGTTTGTGAAATGAAAATGAGTTTCCCTTTCTGAGATGAACTTCCTGTCACAATGTGTGTAATTTCTCAAGCCGGAAAAGTATTGTTGCACTTCAAACTTTCTTGTCTTGAACAGTGAAGTCGACAAAGATGCCCAGGCCTCCTTGGCGAATCTCAAGACCAATTACCTGCCATCCATCGTGGGAGAGGAAGCCATAGATAGGTTCACCCTTCCCTGGACCCCGTCCGGTATCGACCCCACCCACCCCGTGCACGCCCGGTACCTGGACAACATCTGCACCAGGTTTAGGGAAGGCATCAAAGGCATGATTGACAGGAGCTTGGAGCAGAGGTCAAAGGTGAAAAATAAAGCCGCGGCTGCTCTCTATGAAGAGCTCTTGCATCACGCTAAGTTTTGTGAAACAAAGTGCAGGTAAGATGTTCAAAGATTTGTTCATCGGGAGTGATGTGAAATAAAAAACACCACTTCTTCAGGTGTTTAATATGTTTCATGGAAATAAAGCAACGCTTGAATGGAATTCATTTCAATACAGGTCTTACGAGTAGTCCTTTGTGTATCATTCAACTTGATTTTCAGTTTTTGTTTTGCCATTCTAACCAACATTTTAGGAGCTGTTTTACTTTCATGCAGAAAAATATTTGCATATATTTATTTTCAAAATTTTGATTGCATCCAAGGCAGAAACCTCAAAGTAACAACTATTAGCCTACAAAATTTGCCTGAACTGTTGATATTTTCCAGTCTTAAATTTCGTAAACTTTGATTGTTGTTTTTTGTTAGTTAATGACAGTTAGCTAGTGAGCAAATACCTTCCCTAAGCAAATTTTCAATTCAGAATTTGAGTAGAACCCTCCCAAATGAAAGTGTCCTGTGAAGACATGACAGCAACAATGCACTTGAATTTGACTCTGCAGCGTGTTCCATGGACGGCAGGAGCTCATGACCAACATCCGGGAGTTCCTGTCACCCAAGCCGGGCAAGCCGTTGGTCGTACACGGAGTCTCAGGGTCGGGCAAGACCTCGGTCATGGCAATGCTGGCCAGGAATGCCTGTGACTGGCTGAAGCAGGAACTGGTGGTGATACTGCGATTTCTTGGCACGTCGGGGCCAAGTACCGGGATACACTCTGTGCTTCAAACGATATGCGGGCAGGTATGGATTGGGATTTTCTTTGGGACTTCATTAAAGACTTCATTAAATTGGCTGCTATTATTTTGAAGGAAATTTTGTCATTGTATTAGATCACCCCTTTTCTTGGATGTTTAAATATGATCTTTCTCCTGACTCCTTGTCCTTTCTGAAAGTCTCTGCAAGAAAAGGATGATTACCAATCAAACTTTCCAACAACAGTTTATGGAAGTGTATATCTCAATCCTTCCCGTCCTTATGTACATTTGGCATGCTCTTTGGCATGCTCTTGAAATGGAAAAAAAAGGATGACCCTCCAAGAAAAAGCAGACTAAAATGTATTAACAGGAGGTTAAAGTTTTCACAATTTGAAACTCTTTTGAAGTGAGTGATTATAACACATGATCGTAGAATACCTTGTTCCACAGTTGCCTGAGATTTGATCTTAAACTCATTTTTTCATCATCTGATGATATACATGTAAACATATAGAGTTTCTGTCTTGTCTGCAGATTTGCTACGCTTACAATTTGGAACAACCAGACTGTACCACTCTTCATGATTACACAGAGCTAACAAAATTCTTCAGAAAGCTCTTAGCCACTGTGGGCACAGCGGAGAGGCCTCTGTTGCTGATTTTTGACAGCATCGATCAGCTTTCTGCTGCCAACGATGCCCATGCCATGAACTGGCTGCCCATGTCATTTCCATCGCATGTGCTGATTGTGGCATCCATGCTCTCTAAGGACGAGCACAGATGCCAGGAGAAGATTCGACTTCTCCTCCCGGACGACGGCTGCTATCTCGAGATGCAGCCAGTGCCCCAAGAGACCGGGCTTGAGATTCTTAGCAGCTGGCTGGATGCCAAACATCGCAAGCTGACAGAGGATCAGCTTGCCCGAGTAGCCGAGGCCTTCTCCAAGTGCCCTCAACCGCTGTTTCTTAAGCTGTTGTTTGAACGAGTCCTCCACTGGAAATCCTACACCAGCACGTCCTCCGAGAAGATGCTGCCGTCCAGTGTCCGCGAAGCCATCACGGACCTCTCTGAGGAGTTGGAACACCGGCATGGTCAGATCGTTATCTCGCACGCCCTGGGTTACATCTCGGCTACCAAGAGTGGCATCACAGAGGCGGAAATTGAGGACGTCCTGTCCTGTGACGACGAGGTGCTGAACGACGTGTACCAGTATTGGGACCCCCCTGCAGAGAACATTGTGCGAACACCGCCCTCTCTCTGGAAGAGAATCCATTATGATGTCAGCGAGTTTTTGTCTGAGCGTCAGTCAGGAGGTAAGCACGCATTTGACTTTGTCAGTTTGTTACTTTGTAACTTGAAACGAACTGTGATATAGTGGCTCTGCACATGCTGAACCAAAAAGTCTACTTCTGTCTCCCAGGTTGAAGTCATTGACTTCATGATGCTTTATTGACTACAGTGGTTTGAAAAATTATGACGGTTGTTCAGCAAGTGAAGTTGATGCCAACTGACGAAGAGAAAAACATTCTGAAGTATCAGAGCGTTGGATGTTGCAAAATTTGATTGTGAAAGCGTGGCTAGTAAGTGGAGAAGTGCCAGTTACTTTGTAATGGAATTGCATGATATCATCCTTTTCCGACAGGTTTAGTGTTTGCTTACATTGATTTGAGCTCTCCAATGACAGTTTACTTGCACTGTGAATTACTTTATCAAGGCCTATCCTCAAAGCCTATGTCGGGGTCTTGTGCCCTTGGGAGATTTACAGTAGGAGAAAAATGAGTAAGGGCCTTAATTGCCCACAAAAGGAGAAAAGCACCACCCCTCACACAGGGGGATGAATGGGGCTCAAGCTTTACATTGGCGGTGAGCAGCCATCGCTGTGATGCCCCAGTGCACTGACTGCATTGCTATCTGAGAGTAATACTTACCATTCACCAATCTAGGAAAGCAAGAGGTTTCCTTCGCTGTTGTTACACTGTAGGTTAATTCAGTACCCACAGTCCGGTTGTATGTCGCTTCCTCACAAGTAAAACGTATTGTTCTAGGAAAGCAAGAGGTTTCCTTCGCTGTTGTTACACTGTAGGTTAATTCAGTACCCACAGTCCGGTTGTATGTCGCTTCCTCACAAGTAAAACGTATTGTCATCAACATTCTCAATAAGCCATGTGCGAGTTAAATTTGAATAAAATTGAGTAATGTAAAACAGTGCATATTACCAGATCTAGAACCCTTGCTTCAAAACTTATATTAATTAAAACCCTGGTGTCAACGGCGCAGTGATAGAGATCAACACATATCACCAAATATGGTCATTTTTTTTTCAATGGGCCAATTTGGCAAAGATTTCAAGCAATTCTTACTCAAGTCTGTAGACTCCCATTGGCCAGACCCCAACCACTGCAGAGTAAGAATTGTTGAAAGATCAGTATCCCCAAGACGCCATACGACGGGGAAATGACTTGGTAGTTTTAAAAAATCCATATCGCCACTCAGAGTTATTTGGGGGGCGTGGCTACAGATGTACTTCAGCAGCATAATGAAAAGTAGTTAGAGAGGGGACCTGAAGGATGTATTGGCTACCATCAGTCATACATGTTCAGGCATGACCAGATACATCCTGGAGACAGAAATCACCACATGGAGAAAAAAATCCCCACATGGAGGATTAGGGATTTTTGTGGACATGGCTGCTCGGAGGGTTTTAATAACAGTGTTTTCAAAGTCACTTAATTCTCACAAATATTTTTGGTTTGTTGTTTTATCTGACCTCTCATGGTTCCAGGCATATTGACTGGACAGTTGCTAAAGCTTCTTGAGTTTCAGGTTTCTTCACTGTATTTCCTTTGGGTCAAATTTTGAATCTCAAGAGTAAGAGGGTTTTGTTACAACTGGACAAAGGGCTACATGTATGTCTGCCCATCCTGTAATACCGTGTACATGTCCATACATCAGTGTGATCTCATTTATTCACTTGAGTGCATTCAACATATATTGATTACACAGCAGATTTCTTTTCAAGGTGTTATTTCATTTGGTGCACTGATCATTAAGCTAACCTAGGCATCTCTTCGCTCCACTCAAGAATGTGGTATTTTTAATTTTCATTTGTTCGTAAGTGTCTGCATGGTGTATATGATGTACCAGTTTTTTAATTATTTTCAACCCATCTTGTGACAGAGCGATTTTAAACCAGTACATGCACTTAATGGCACATTTTAAACTGGATAGGGCTCTTGACTAGGCATACATGTGAAACTGTCTGAAGTATTACGAAGTCCACTTCATGCTTCGTTAAGTTGTAAGTGCACCTGTGCAGATTGGGCTTTTAGGTGATTTCTTTTCATTACATTTATTTTGTTTCAAATTTGCTTTGGATTGGCAGGCAAGACTGTTGTTGCATGGTATCATCGTCAGTTCATTGAGGCAGCAGATGACCGCTACCTCAGCCGAGAAGAAATTGTCTCGGCACGCCACCAACTCCTTGCAGAAATGTTCCTGGGCTCTTACAGTGTAGGCACGGTTCGACCGATCACCTTGCACAAACGCAAGAAGGTTTTTTCAGATGCCGATCGGCAGGTGGCACCGCAGCCCTTGGAGTTCAGCAAAGGCTTCTACAACAGGAGGAAGCTGATTGAGCTGCCCCATCACCTGGCCGAGGCGGGCATGCTGGCGGAGTTGATCTCTCACGTTCTCTGCAACTTCAACTGGCTCCTGACCAAGTTGGTGTCCTTCAGCTTCCTAGAGCTGATGACAGATTTCCACCAGGTCAGCGAGGAAATAGTCATCCTCGTAGAGACCATGTACCTGGCCAGCAGTAACCTCAAGGCTGATCCCTACTCCCTGGCTGGACAGTTGATCGGACGGATTGGTGATTATGGCAGCAAATTTCCTAACTTGGGGATGTTGATTCAGCAGGCTAAAGATTGGATGAGGAGCACTAACCGCCCACTCTTTGTTCCCTGCGCACCGTGTCTGATACCTCCAGGAGGGCCCTTGCGCACCGTCTTTGGAGGCCATCCTAGTTTGGTCTTGAAAGTGATGTGCACACCATCAGGGGAGCTGATGCTGTCTGCTTGTCTGGACTCAGAGGGTCACCCAATGTTCAACGTCTGGAACTTGTCCACTCTGGAAGTTGTTCATACATTGCAGAGGAAGAATGACAGGGCTCCTCTGGTCAAAAACAGCAAAGTAAACATGTGCGTCACCCACAGTGGCCGATATGCAGTCTTTGGCAAGAACTCCCTGGCAAAGTTTGATTTGGTCACCGGGGAGTGTCTTGGGGAGTTGGAAACCGATGGCCTGACGAGCTTTAGCAATCTCCAGGTTGACGACGAAAATTCCAAGGTATTTGCTTGTGCTGAGCCAGGGAACTTGGCATGCGTTTGGAGCTTTGCTGACGGCAAGAAAATCGCATCCATGCAACATCCTGAAGAGGTTATCTTCATCATTCCAGTACATGGAGAAAACCTGCTCTCTGTCTGCAAAGAAGGGAAGCTTAGATTGTGGTCTTTGACATCATATGAGTGCACAGTTTGCCAAGATGGGTACGATGATGGCAAGAGGGTGACCTGGGCTGGTCTTAACCCAGACGCTAATCATCTTGTGACAGGCAGCTCAGATGGCCAGATCAAAATCTGGTCAATGCCGCTGTCTTTCCCTCCTCCATCCTCAGGATGCTTTAACTTAGAGTCAGAGTTCTCAGCATCCGTCAAAGAGCCACTCTTGAGTGTTGTGGTCCACTCAGACTCTACCTTTGTGCTCCGAGACAGCAGCAGCATCTCTCGAATCTGTCACCTCATCCCAGGGGAGGATCCAATGATCATTGACCTGAAGGGACACGATGGATTGATAACGTGCACCTGGACTCATCAAGGAGTTTTGGGCAGTGGCGACGGACCGTCGTTTTTGATCACCGGGTCAAAGGACGACACCTTGAAAGTCTGGAACCTGGAGGACGGGAGATGCCTCAACACACTGAAGGGGCATTCATCCTGGATTTCTGATGTTACTGTAGTGACCATGGCAGATGGTTCCCGAGTATTGTCAGCCTGTAATGACAAAACTGTGAAGATGTGGATACCAACCAAAGGAGAGGTAAATTTACTTCAGCAAACTTACCAGATGATAAATTTCAGCTTTAAAAAAAAAATCCACATAGTTTTATGTGTATACATACATGTAATTAATTGAGGCCAGTTTATACCGTAGTCGATAACATGACTGAAAATTGGAAATTATCCCACATGGAGTTCATAGTTGTCACCGAAGTGCTAGTGACCAGTCAATGAAGGACATTGGCAACGTCACATCAAAGTCCAAATGATTGAAGTTTGACATAGCCACTGACCTAATTTGTCATAGTTGGGCTAGTGCGCAAGTGGTCATCACACATAACAGTTTCATGTGTCCCTTCTGCTTGTATGTTTCAATATTTATGAAGAGATGTGGTGCGAGGACTGTGAAGTACCCCATGAGGCTACACTGCCTGGTGACCGTCAATGCCTGGCACGCACCATGACATGCCTTAAGCCTTACTCTTGATTTTTGTTGCTGAGAATCTTTGTCTATCAGTGTCCTGCAGGAGCAGCAATGGCTTACATTTTTCAGGAGAAATTGTATTGTGCGGATTTTTCAATCCTTTAACACAGGTGGTTTTCTACTGGTAGAAATTATCACAAGACCAGAAAAGAGACGAAACACAAGACAATATACAGAACGATTTTCAAGACCAAACACATGTCTGACTAGAGATCAAACACAGGACCAGAAACAACAAAAGGCACCAGACCAGACACAAGACTAGGCACAAGACCAGACACAAGACCAAACGCAAGACCAAACATAAGAAAAGACACAAGACCAGACACTAGACCAAACAGAAGACAATACACAAGACCAAATTCAAGACCAAACACAAGACCAGACACAAAACCAGAAACAAGACCAGACACAAGACCAGGCACAAGACCAAACACAAGACCAAACATTAGGACAGACACAAGACCAAACTCTAGACCAGACACAAGACAAAACACAAGCCCAGGCACAAGAACAAACACAGGACCAGACACAAGACCAGAGAGAACAGATAGACACAAGATCAAACACGACACCAAACTCAGAAACAAGTAGCGGAGTGAACAGTGACAAAGGAATGGTTTGTTGCAGTTTAGTTGACTAGCCAGCAACTTGAAGTCAGCAACTGGAGGTCTTGTGTTGGTCTTGTGGGGTCATGTGGTGGTCTTAATATTATTGGTCTTGATTAAAACATTTTTTCTACATTCATAACATTCTTTTGAATTCTTCATGGCCTTAAAACTTGGGGGCTTGGTAAAGTTTTCATATTTGTTTGTCTTATTTTAGGTGACAAAAAGAGACTGTCATGAGCTATCTGGCCAATGCGTAGCATTGTATAAGGGTACAAGCTCTGTAATCGGTGTGTCAGGAAGTAAGGATAAACAGACTAAGTTCTGGAACTTGTGTTTGGATGATGCCGAATGCTTCAAGTCTATAAGCTGTGCTTCTGTTGTCATGGAGATCCTGGAAGCGCAGGAGACTGTAGTCTGTGGCACCGACACTGGTGAGGTGGTAGCTTTCCAGTTAGAAACAGGCTCCGAAGTCTGGCGCCGACCTCTCTTCAAGAAGGGCATTACAGCAATGGCTCTGGCCCCGAGGCAGACCATTCTTGTCGGCTCCAAGGATGTGTCTGACAAATCGGTCAGGGTGTGCGACGGGTCAAACCAACTGGAGGAGAAATTTCGGCTGGACGGTCACTCAGAGGCCACCACCATCCTGAGAGCAGTGATCAATCAGGAGAATCCAATGTACCTGTCTGCCTCCAAGATGGCTGGAGAGGTCAAGGCATGGGATGACCTCATGGGCAACTGTCTGGCTACTATGACACATGCACAGGTAATCTATGAAAAAGGTTCATTATACCCTTTTATTCATGAAAAAAATTAGGTTCAGCTTGTGAGACACACGGTCTGGTTTCCTACAAGTAAAACCAGCTTTTTTAGTGATGGAGAAGTAGAGAGCATTTCAGCCCCACACCGTAACCACTCCAGCAGCATGATAGCTGACTGTTGTCAGCCTGCGTCAGAATACACTTCAGGCATTATTTTGTGCTGTGCCACGTTTTACAGTCCATCGGTCACATGCAGGAAATTCACATTCTGCCACTAAAAAGAGTTCAAGTCACAGGAAGTAGCTCAAAAAAAGAATTGATTGTCAGTACAGCGCTGGACACAGTTTGAATCAAACGACCTTACAGATTTTTTTTTTCCCCAGCCATCTTGGCAAGCGATTCCATTTTTGTTTGGTGCGACAGTCATTTCTGTAGGGCCTTTTGTTTAGTGCATGGGACACGTTGCGTGGTCGTCGAGCGCGTCACCTTGCCCTTACCCTTCTTAACCCAGTTTTGCCGGCAGACGGGCTACGTTTGACCACATTTTGAAGGCTTACGCCCAATCTATCATCCTCTAAATGGTTGCCTTTTTGTTTTCCCTGATTCCAATTTTTTTTTTCATGTTCAAGTGTATTAGCCCCACTCTTTCAGCATCATGATACACAGTTTTGTATTGTGGTACCATATCGCAACATTTCAATATTGCAATTATCAATGCATCGATGAATCGTTACACCCCTACTAGTGTCAGAGGGCATACATGTACATGTGCAGCCCCCTTTTTTATTTTATTTATTTTTTTTTTTGGTGATCGTTTCAATTGAGCATAGTTACACTCCTAGTATCTAAACAAGGTGTGCACATTGTTCTTTGAACGGGTATCATTCCACAATGCATGTGCACCAAGTGCAGCGTTATTTTTGGCTGGAAATGCTGAAGCTTGAAAATGGCCAGTCCCATAGAGAGTCGGACTTAACAGATGCTAATCCCACCGGTAGGGGGTCATTAACAAAAGGCTTGTGCGATATTTCTCACTTGTGTCGTCGCTTTTTCAAAACTGAGATTATGTCACAGAGTGATATTTTCCACAGGCTTGGCCGTGGCCCACAGCCGCTTGAGTGCTGCATTCATGCTCAGTCTCCATGGAGGACCAGGATAGATGTCACATGGTGCTACGTAGAGAATGCACCAAAACTGGTGTAAATGGCCTCTGCATTTTGAAGTAGGAACACCCTGCCTGTTTACGTCTTCCAAAGAGGACGTTTGAAGAGGTTATTTCCACTGATGATCCCATTTCCTTGCTTGTAGGTCACATCCATGGAGGTATCACCCAACTGCAGGTTTGTGGCCTCTGGTTCCAACGCCGGCACCATCAAAGTCTGGTCCCTGGGCAGGACTTCCCTGGGCAGCCTGATGGCGGAACTGACCGGCCTGTACAGTGACACCATCGTCTGTTTAGCCTTTGATCAACAGAGCCATTACCTGGTTTCAGGGGCACACGTCGGCCGGGACCAGTTGCTGATTTGGGATTTCCAAGGGAATAAGAGGAGGTACTGTCCAGCTGAAATGTTACTTCACTGATTTTTGCTCAGCACGTTAATTTTCCTCACATTGTGTTGCCCTGAGCTCTCCTGCCCACGAAAGAGTAGTCTGGGTTCCCTAAGCACAGAAGGTATTTACTTATCAAAGAGGCTGCAGGAAAAATCTTGATAATTGCTGTTTGCAGTCTCCACTGCCAGGAAAATAACGTCCTTTTTTGGTCCAGCTCGAGGCTCAAAGCAGCTACGTCTAGCTCTCAAGCTTTTGACAACAAAACTATGCCATTTGACACTAGTTCTGCTGCAACTCCTGCAGGACCCCCCCCCCAACTTGCCAGCCTCGCTCTGACCCGGCAGTTGTCTTTGAGGTCGAGAATTTAGGGCATACCCTGTTTAGAAATTGTCTGTCCCCCTGAAGTTGAAATTCGGGCCAGCTTCACAAAGTTGGTTCAAGGGCCATTTCCAATCACTTGACTATGGCTTGACAATTACACGCAGCAGCCGCAACCATAGACTCTTGCGTAATTTCAAGTCACACTTATCAAAGAGGCCTGCAGGAAAAATCTTGATAATTACTGTTTGCTTGCACTTCACTGATTTTTGCTCAGCACGTTAATTTTCCTCACATTATGTTGCCCTGAGCTCTCCTGCCCACGAAAGAGTAGTCTGGGTTCCCCGAGCAGTTTCTTGTTCTGTAGTGCAGAGTTGTAGTTGAGTCCGTTCCATGTCCCTGCAAATCCATCACAAGGGATCCAGTCTTAAGCCAAGTCATGAACTATTCAAATGCATTGTCGACAAAAGCTTTTCCTTTTTTTATCATTGTTCACTCTGTTACTTATGACTGGTGTTGTGGAAGGATTTCTGACTGGACTTTTCAGGGATTCATTCCTTCCATGTAGTACGTATCTTTAGTTTATTTCTTTTTGGGGGGGGGCTTATTTGGTTTTGATGAACCTCTTGCATTCCAAAAGTTATTATGGTACATAAGAATCATTTTTAGTTTTCTGTTGTTTGTCTCTGGAAACTGTCAACAGGTACTTGGTTGGTCACACCCACGCTGTGATGTCAGTCAGCGTGACAGCCAATAACAAGTATGTCTTGAGCAGCTCACGAGACTGCACCATCAAGGCTTGGAGTCTGGAACACGCCAACCTGCTGGCTTCATTTGACTGCCAGTCACAGGTGAGTAGACCCATTTTAGTGAAATCCACAAAGGACGTATGAGTACAGTGCAGTGGCGTCGCCGGGGGGGCACGGGGATATGTGCCCCCGGTTCCCCCCCCCCCGGTGCCCCCCACTGAAAACAAAAAGTGGATGAATGGATATTGAACAAGGCTAACAAAAACTCCCCCCCCCCCAAAAAAAATGCACCACTGAAAGCTGGTGCCCCTCATGAGATGCTGATGCCCCCGTTGTGAGCCCCCGCTAGTAAAATCCTAGCTCTGCCACTGGTGCAGTGTACAAATATTCATTGTTTGAGTGGTGAAGAGGAACTAGCTTTCTGAGGTGATCTATTTTTCCAGAGGCGAAGCTGAGGGAAAATAGAAAGTTTCGTGGCTCGCTGAGGGATGCGAGTTTTTACTAAACCATGATATAAAGTGGTCAGTATTTGTTTTATTACAGCTGTCCTGCTGATGTGCTTGATTTCAATTTCAACTGTCCCATTTAAATAGAATTAAATTGTAATTGTATCTATATGCAACATTTGTTGGAAATTCAACAGTGATTTTTCAAACTGCCTCTTCATGGAATGTTTAAACTTACAGTTTTTGAATATGTTCAATATGTGTTACCATACCCCTTATCCCCAATATTGGTTGCCATTCAATTTCTTGTGGAAAAAAAGTACATGCAGCAAACAGATTCAGACTTTTTTCGGGATGGTGAGGATTGGTCTCCTTAATTTTGACCAGAGAGATGGGATCTGGGTTGTTATGAATATGTAAAGTCAACTAGCTTCAGATATTGTCTGGCCATCTCTTTTAACAAATTTGTCAGTAGAAATTGTGAAGATGTACAACTCATTTATGGCACAAAACTTTCATGTGTGGATGTTTCTACATTTTATTACATTTTTATGTTTACTTCAACACCCTGGAGAATTTTTTTACATTTAAAAAGGCATGCAAGCTTAAGTTTGAACCAACAATAGAGCAATTCATGTTTCTAGAAAACCGCCGTTCCCTTATTCAGTCAAAAAATTGACGGAACACAATTCACCTGTCAGTTTTTACATTGATTTTTTTTTTAAACAGAGAGCACCCTTTGATTTCATTTTGTTGTCTGCCTTGGGGGGTTTAAGAGGATGTGGAGTGTTTAAGTCATGGTAAAAATGGAAACTATCAGGAGATTGTGATGGTAATGTCATGGCGCCTCTGTTACTGTGTTTAGTGTCATGTACGGTATTGATGTTAGCAACAAGTGCTGTGGCCATTGTGAAATGTTTTCATCTTCCATTGAGCTGGTTGTTGAATCAACCAATACAGACCTTCCTTAACCCTAACCCTCCCCAACCACACAGAATTAAACAGTAGTAAAGTGTTTAATTCTGTGGGGATAGGTCTAGTAGGCCCATAACAGCTGGCTTTTGCAAAAGTCCAACAGCCTCTGTGCACAATGTCCCAAATGGGTGTTTAACTTTGTGTGAATGGGTAAGGTCAGGTCCAGCAACCCTTGGGGGGTTAGGGTTAACCTTCAAGTTTCAGACTACCAAAGCAAGAAAATAGTTTTGTCGTACACAACGTAATCTGAACATTTTTATTTGCCAATTTAGATTAAATTCTTCAAATATGTGGAGATTGCTGAAGACCACTACCGTTTCATCGCCACAAACCAGTCAGGTACCATCGCCATGCTGGACCTATTACTGGAGGATGCTGATCGAGGTATGACGGATAAGCAGGGTACTAGACAGAGCTTGAACTTGCAGCCCTTGAGGTCGGAGGTCAGCCCTGGGGTCAGTGGGAATGCCTCTAATGGTTCAAGTCCTTACAATAGTCGTTATGAAAACAACCAAAAACGTAAGAAAAAATTGTCAAAAATTTGTGTAACAGTCTAACATGACGTATGAGAAAAAAACTTCTGGTTAAGCAATTGTCATAACATAATATCCATCATGTCTCTTGCAACAAATGCGTGCAAATACTTTCATAATGAAGTGCCTTAAAGATTTTTTACATGAGCAGTCTAAAAATTGGGGCCTGAAGTGAGTCTGTGTGGGAATTGTATATGCTTAGAATACTCAAGACATTACAAATTCATCTAACGAGATTACATTGTGAAGCAGTATTGATATATTTTTGACCAGATAACCTATACTATTTCAACGAGGTGTGTGAGGCTTTGTAGTTCTTGTCAAACAACTTTATTTTTATAGTGATATTAAAGAATTCTTTGCAATGTATTGTTTTGAATACAAACATCCAGGATGCATCTTTGTGTCTTAGTTGACCTCATTTTCAATTGAAGGGTATTTTGTTGCCTTTGTGTTTTGTTTTGCATTTTGCAAATATGTATTTCCATATTCATGAGTAAAAGTGTGACATCATCCTGAGAAGAAAACCTCACTGGTGCATTGGTTTGTGTGCAAAAAACTTACAGCATTTGTCAAAGATTTTGCTGGACTGAATTCATTTTTTCTTTGGAGAAATAAGAATGTTAAGAAACGTGTTCTCAGACGTGTTTGCAGTGTGAACATTCTGGATTCATAATATGAACAGAAATACGTAGAGGTTTGCGCGTGTATAGAGGGGCTTGTGGGGTACCGCAACAATGGGAAGTACCCCATAGGGTACTTGTGGGGTACTGAGATGGTACCCGACAAGGATTTCACGAAATAGATATTTCAGATTTACTCAAAAAGGAGGAATTTTCAGGTGCCATTCATCTGTCGCAAAATGAAGTATTTTAATCAATTTGAGGCAAAATAAATTGCAGCTTCAAATCATTTATCACCGCGGGACATTGGAGGCTCTTGTCACTAAGTGGGTCAGTAGTGATCACTTGCGGTTGCTGGCATGGTGATTTAATGCCTCGAACTAGTTACTGGCGTGACCTTAAAAATAGTAGTAGCACTGGAGAGAGTTACCCCCGGTCACTTTTGCTTGAGCAGCCGTGGCGTTTGGTTGGAAAAGAGAAAATCTGTCTGTTTTGCAAAATTCAAATGGGAGTGATGTGAAAATGTGTGCGTGTTGTGCGGGAGTTTTGTACACGAGAACAAAGGGAATAACCCACAAGTATAGCTGTGTAAGGTTGGGTGCACTGAACTGTGTCTTCCCTGGACGACAGCACAGCAACAGCGCCGTTAGTTGTCAAGGGAAGCATGGTTATTTTCAAATTACATGTTAAATGCAATTTAAATTCATTTAACTTAATATAGTAGATATGAGATAGCTTTCATTAACCAAAGAAAAATGTGCAGTTGAATGAAAATGTTTCTAACACACTTTCATTGCTTCGACTTTTCTTTCAAAGTTTTGATAATGTATGCATGATTTTTCTTTTAAGTTTTGCACTCAGTTTTGAACTTTGAAGTTTTGCAGTTTTGCTTGCAAATATTTCACCGTGTGCAATTGATCCATAGACTAAGTGTGTGTCTAAGATTTTGTAGGAGATAGTCCTTCTATTTATCACAGTTTTCACTGCAATCACTCAGAGTTCTAGTATTAAGTAAGTGCCTGGGTATTGTTAACAGGCCCAAATACCTTAATTGTAGTTAATAGCTTATAACCACTGTATAGTTGTTTTTATTTTATTGTTTCCATTTTAAGATGTATTCAATGCCTATGAAGCTCATTTTTAAAATACATTTTTAAAGAAATGTATTCCTCTTTCATATGTGTAACATGAATGTTCATATCAGGGAATTCAATGCAGACCAGACCATGCAGGGTAAGTTGGGTTTCTTGAACGTCTCAGGTTTAATGCCAACCTTTCTGTTATATTTCTAAACAAATTAATCCAGCTTTCGTGTCTTTGAAAAAAAGTTTCATTAAAAGCAACAAAAAAGTATTGAAACACCTTGTTAACAGTTTTTATTCCAAATCTCTGACTGTTCAGCACTTTATTGGTTAAATAGGACCTTTGTAATCCGAGAATGAACCCAAGGGTTTCATATATAAAGTTCAAATGCACTCTAAGGGATTTTTACCTTTGTATGTTTTAATCACTTTGTTGTTGTTTATGTAATGTTATTAACCCTAATTGTCATGCATGAGGAATAACCACAAAGTGTTTGCTTCCCGAAGATGTTAGATTTTAGAGGCTGATTGATTGTTTTACTTTTTGGTTATAGTTTATACTAAATAATTTCATTAACCCTAAATATATTGTGCATGAGGAGTACCCCAAATTGTTTAGAACCAAAATATCATATTTTGAAGGCTGACTGTTTTGTCATTTTAATATTGTGTGATGTCATAAACAATAAAATACAAATTTAAGCAAATTACTAAATTCCCTTTTCTTTCTGAATCAACCCCAGGTCTTTTTTGCTCTCTTGTCTAATTAAAATTTGTGGAAAATTGTTCTCCACTTTTGAAAGAAAAAAATAGCATGTAAAAATGGACTGCTGCAGCAATAACATCGGAATGTTAAACCCTACAGAAAACTAAATGAAGACTTTTACTTGAAGAGTTTTTATCGCAGTGTATAATATGAACAGAACTGCCAATTCTTTTCCATTCTCGTGACATCCCGCAGATACAAAGAACAAGAAGTTAATCAGGAATACAGAGTAGCATAATTTAACATATAAATACAAAACAAACATTAATGGAATTAATTAAAGCAAAATAAAATATGCCTTAAAATTCAACATTTCTTCGAGTACCTCGCTAACTCGGTAACTAAAAAAACACCTCTCCAACATTTTCGATAAGTACAGCCGCTTCAATCTTTTTATAGTTTGCCTTTAGAATAAAAGGATTGAGTACATTTTACTTTCTCCGAGTTTACTTCCCAGTTTCAAGATTTAACTCGCTGTCTGCAAGTCCTCTAAAGGTTGGGTGCCACGTGATGAGAATCGCTGTACCGTTTGTTGATGACGTGAAAAAGCCTGTCCAGAAAAACAGAAGCAAAGTCGACATTTTACCGAGCAAGTATGAACTTCTACATGCTTTGCTAAGCCCTGTAAAGAAAAAAGTGGAAGTGTGTTTTTTTTCTGGGTTGGATATTAGTTGAACAAATTAAAAGTGCGAAACATCGATTCTGTGCATTTTGAACAGACAACAATGTGAAAATGTCTCATGATTTTCAAAGTTAGCTCATGTGCCGATTTTTATTTTAATAGCCACTCATGAAAAAGTGTTATGAAAAGTTGTCCAAACGAGGATATATTTTAAAAGACTATCAGCCACAAATCAAGAATTAGGGGCATGCACACGCAGGGTAAAATATTCATTTGCTGCAATTAAATGGAATTTCACATTTGGTCCTCTGAAATTTTAAAATAAAAGCATTTCAAATATTTAATTTCACTCTGCAAATGAAACACATATTAACCAAGAAATTACTAGAATATCCCAGCAGTTTAAGGGTGATAGGGGCCTATGTGTAAAGTACTCAAAATGACGTACGCGACTAATATAGATGGAATAAACGTGACTCCTGCTATCAAGAAATACACAAACGTTGGTTGGAATGCCACGGTAGCCATGTAGACCGCGTTAATGACAATTGGAGAAATGTACGTGCCGAAGTTCTCAACACAGGCGAAGAATGAAAAGGCAACACCTGAAACAGCAGGAAATTAAAGAGAAGGCGTTGTTCTTGCATCCTTTTCCATTGCATTTCAGATGTCAGGTGCATTTGCAAAGACAGCAGTGATCAAGTTTGCCAATTTAGACATTCCGCGTACTGCAGGTAGCTAATTATTGACAAAGTAGTGGTCATCGAGATTAATAACACACGAACGCAGTCAGGCGTTCGTGGGAGATAAAATTAATAACGTCATTGTGAACGGCGTCATTGAAGCAAATAAAAAACTAGGAAAGTGGCTTCCCGTTCATTAAAAAGGAGAAAACAAAATTTAATTAAGAAATTTGCGGGAAAATTGCAGTTTTCAAATTTTTGATGACATCATGCCTCCGTTTAGAACTCTATTTTTCCATCTAAACTTAACACTTCTTATTAAACCTAAAGAAGAGCATCGATTGAGCACACATTAACTGTTAATTGGCTTCAAGAATAGAGAAACGAAGGCCGTACTTCTAATGCTAACTTGCAGTCTCTATCGAACACACTCTCCGTTTTGTCGGTCTCGTTTCGTGATTTCTGTATTTACTTTTAATTTTTGAACATACCTTGTTCGTCTGCCCGGACCAGTTTGGAAAGCGAACCTCTGATAACAGGGAAACACAGTCCTGCAAACACTGTGAGGATTAGCGCTGCAAATAATCAGGCAGATAGTCCTTTTTCCTAAACTACATTGTTACAACAATGACATACCGCTGCTGAAGGTACGGGAAAGAAAACGTGGTTTGGGCAACTCTTGAAAAAAGTCAGTCCAAAAAGAAACAGAACCGAATGTTTCGTGTGAGTTGAATGCAATATTGTGTAAGTTATACTTCATTTGAGACTTTGGTCATTGGAATCAGCTGTATGATATATATGTCTTTTATTTTAAGGAGGGAATTGTTATACGGGTATGCTATTTAAAAAAGGTACTCAAATGTGTTTTATGTACATGAAAATGACTGCGTCATAATAAGCTTGGTTTAAATGTTGCTTACCATTTAAGGATGAACTGCTTACCCAAGAAAAATAGTGTCGATGTTCTGACGAGCCCCATAGCCGCAAACGCCATGATAGCACTGATGCAACTGATTTGGAAGATCCAATGGTCACTGAAACATCTTGTCAACAACTTGAAGCCTCCAATGTTACCTAATTGCATTAACATGCCGGTATGTTCAAGATCTTAATATGAAACTCTATACTGATATTGTAAATTTACTTGTAAGTTTCGATTATAAATTTATGAACCGCCTTTAAACATCGATCTTTGCGCAATCAGGAAAAATAAGGACAAATTTTTCGGAGAGATGAATTAAGGGCGATCACTCTGAACCATCACTTAAAAAAAAAATCAGTATTTGTCCAATCGATTCAGAAAATGCAGGAATACCAACAACAACATGTATTTGAAACTTACGTGTATTCAACCAGCTCAACCCGAGCTGTGATACTTTGTTAGTATGTACCTTGGGCTGTCATTGAGATTTGAATCCAAGTGACATATACTTACCAATTAACGGGATACCACATGCAAACGCGGTGTAATATCCGATAGTCATCGATGACCAACAGAAGGGTTCGGCTTGAGCATACAAGATTCGAACCTGGCCTGACGATACCAAAGGCGTCAACGAAAAACAGGTAGCGTAGATGAGAAGCAAGCAACAGGTGCGCACGGCGCCTCCCTTGAGGTATAACAATCGTCTGATGTTCCGTAGACTTTGTGTAAGTTTCTGTTTCTGGCCATCCGATTGCTGACTGTTCATCTGGATCGTTTCGATCAGAGCACCGGGTATCATCAAGTAGACACCGGCAAGGACACCGAGAGTTGTCGCGATTCCAGCCGCTGTTGCAAAGCCAAGAGCTTCATTAAGATATTCCATGCCGATCTGTATAAGTCCAGCAAAGACGAAGACCGTCTCGATCACAACTAGCCTAAAAGTGCGCTCCTCCTTGGAGGTGACGTCTGCGATGTAGGAGAAGGATATTGCGAGCATCAGCGTCAGGCCTCCTGTCAGGCCCATGGCAAGATCACCGGCGAAAAATACCTCCAGAGGAAGGTTGAAGACCATGACGGCCGTACAGACGCCGGCGAACGCGACACTGCCAAAGGTGGAGAGGGCGAGGAACATCTTGCGGCCGAACCGGTCGGACAAGGCTCCGAGGATGATGGCAGACACGAAGCCTGGAAAAGCTCCGACGAGGTTGAAGAGCAACATCCAATGAGCTGCGTCCGCCTGGATCTGTGCCTCAGTGTCGTCATCCGTGGAGTTGGCAGTCTGATTCCGGTCTCGACAAGGTGAGTCTTTGTGAACGGTGTAGTTGTACGACTCTTGCACTCTCACCAATACGTACTGGATGCGCAAGATACTCGTCACGATGGAGCTGGCAGAAGCCAGGAAGAGTACGGGCTCGACCGTCACCCATCGACTCATCGCCCTCTCTCTTCCAGACAACGTTAACGCAGCCTTGTTCACCAGTGGCTCGGTTTCACAGTTGGGTGATCTGTCTGCCTCGTTGCGCGTCTCCATGTCGAATAGGCCTAGGCCTATACCATTCCCCTTTTAGCGCTACTTAACCCACCAGGATTACTAAAACGTGGTTGTCGTGTTCAACAGGCTGTGGGAGCAATAATAAACGCATCTTTTTTGCAGCTGGTGATGACGTTAAACAACCGAACTCATCGCCGTGAGTTCTAACATATTGATCCCAGCATTGACACAGAACTTCGTTGAAGCTAAAATCACTACAAAACTTCACGTTGTCCTTACCTGACCCCAGACGTGACGAGATGTACTGGTTGGCAATTACGATGTCGATGGAGTCCTGTCATTGCATTAAATGTGTGCACGATGACTGGGCGGTATGCCTTTGTACTTGTTCAACTTCCGTATACGGATAGGACACTGTGGGGTCTCTTAGAGTGACCCAGAGCTTGCAACCTGCCATGCAAAAGCATACTGCGTCAAGTTATTTGTGTTTACGTTTTAGACTCAGTAAATGTATTTCTGTGAGCACTGGCACGATTTATTCTTTTCAAATGAAACTGGCACGATTTATTCTTTTCAAATGAAAAAGACAGAGTGGCACCTATGGAAAAGAAGTGTCGGTTGTGCCCCCTTTCAATACTTGTGATGGCCGAAGCAGACTCCGCCTGGCCCGACTGGGTCCCTATAGGCCCTACAGCCATCGCAGGGCACAAAAGCAACATGTTTGTGTGGCCGGCTTGTGAGTTCAGGGCTATGCTGTCTGGTTAATTTGTCTGCTTATCCACCACTTCCCTAGGATGTATGATTGATGGTCTACAGTTGAACCTCGTTAAGAAGAGGTTCTTGGGACTTTACAAATGACCTTGTTTTAAGAGGAACCTTGTATTATCAGGAGTGGAAAAAACAACAACAAAGACCTAAACTTTTTCCTTGTTATGACAGGAACCTTGTATTAACAGTGCTCTTCTTATTGAAGTTTGACTGTATTTATTACAGCGACTGTTGGATATAATTGGAAGCAAGGCCAGGCTGCACCTGACTTTTATTGACCAGTATTATTCGAATCATGAGTCCTGATGAGCAGAATCACGTACTGCTTAAGCTCCTAAAAATCCTGATCTATTTAGCAGTTATAGCAAAATCTTAAACCAATTTAAACAAGATATTTCAGTTGAGTAGTAAAATAAATGTAATCAACAGTTTTCATGAAGTGTTTGGAGAGTAGGCGGCGGGGTTTTGCCTTACTGCGCAGCTTCAATAGCTCAAGAGAAAAAGATGAAACCGGCCATTTTAGATGATCTCAAGTTTTGTATGTGCCGGGCAGAGCTAGAGCTGTGATGTTTTTGTCTGCACGTAGAGTTGGTCTATATATTATTTTGCACATGCTACAGAAAACTGAGTGGCAGACTGTAATCCTGTGCTTCGTTTTTTGTTTAAGTTCATTTTACAATTCAGTCGGGATTAATGGGAATTTCCTTTGCCCTCATTTAGGCCTACATGTATTTTGACCTTGCAGAAACAAAACAAACTTCAGTTGTTGATGCTTAGATATTCTTCTTTTGTTGTCCTTTGGGAAGAGTTTTCCCTGATGTTTACTGATAATGAATCCAAAAGTAAATCTTCTTATGCTCTTTAATTTTTTTTATTTTATTATTTTTTTCCAACCGCGGGTCGATCTGAGACCGTAGACGTGATGAATATTTTTAGCTGCCACAGCGCCCTCTTGTAGTATTTGCCGCAGAAAGCAATCGCCATTGTTCCTAGACGTCTCAGCGTTCATTCACATTCAATTTGTGCATGGGTTCCTGTTCTTTTTAGAGCACGCGCATAAAATTTGAAGTGAAAACGAAGAGCGTGCTCCATGTTGGTAAGTTTTCTTGGTACTAAAGTCTTATTTCTACGGCTTCAGTGTCCTAGAATTCAGCGTTATTTGATGTTTTTTTCACTCTTGACTGATTAGTGTAGTGGTTCAATCAACTGTCGTGAGATGAAAGTGAGATGTTAGCATGGTTAGGGAAGTAAATATAGATGATTGCACTACACCAAATACACGCCCACAGAAAACAGTGCAAAATCGGACCGAAATAGCGCTGCCTGTTGACTCGTGAAGAGGTTGGCTTAGGCCTACGTTTTTTCACTGGAAATTCAAAATTATGGCCAGAAGATCACTTTTCGTTTCAATTTCATGGGGGTTAGCCACAAAAATATTTTTTTTATTCGTCTTTCAAGGAAGATACCTAAACAGCATTATAGTAAGTGCTCATTTTTCAATGTACCCGCCCACCTGTCCAAAATAGGCCCGCAATTTGTAGCCCCACTAGCGTGGCACAGATCACTACCGATAGGATAAATCGGGAGTAATCCGTGCCACACTAGTGGGGCTACGCAATTTGGGGCTTTTTGTGAAAGAAACACCCCGAACTGGAATTTTGGATTTATAGAAATATTTCTATGATACATCCTGATTATGACCAGTCTTATTGTAAAAATCCTGTGGGATCACAAAATATTAATGAGCTCACGTGCAGAAATAAAATGATTTGGTGAAATGCACCCTGACACAGCAGCTAACGTAACGGTAGACATTCTCGCTGTTGGGATGACATCGCTGAGTCTTGATTCTTCACTCTGATTGATCAATTGGTGGCCATTCCATATCATATACCAAAAACTAAGGCTGAGTAAGGGAAAAAGTTCCAAATATACGGACACCCTAACTTTCCCTTAACCCTATTTCCTAGGGACCATTGAAATCCTGCATAACTTGTTTTAGTGACTAACTGTGGTTTAGTGATGCAGTTTGAGAGAAAAACAAGAAAAAAAAATATTCAATTGACGTATCTTGATTTCCCACCACTTTCTCTTTTATCTTTTTTTTATTTTTTCAAATTCAATTCAAGTTACAGTGAGGCGTGAAATTTTATCTTTCAAATAAATCATAATTAGCTTTGTTTTTAGTAATTGATCTAGGTACTATGAATAAAACTTCTCTAAGTGTATTTCTGAAAAAAATGACAAAAAATGCTGCCGAATCCAGGCTTGTTGTCGACAACGGAAATTTGAAAATGATATAAATGCACAGTGCTTTTTCAGGTGTCATATTTTTGATAATGCCCTCAACACAATGTAGTTTGCAAAAGTTTATCAAAGTCGTCAATTAGTGTTCATATCATACGTCCAACACCGATGGTGAGCGCACAGTGATCATTTATCCATTTTCTTGACGATTTAAACTGAGGGTACATTTTTACGTTTAGTCTGTAAAGTAAAACTTTATGCTCTACTGACAATATTTCCAAATTCTCACAGGAAAAGCTTTCAATTCACACATACGGTCACTGCACACAAAGAAAAATGCCAAAGTGATAATTGATTATTGACAGTAATTTAATGGCAGTGCGTAATTTTGTGCAAGAGTTTTACAAGAAAGTTGGATGTGTAAATACCTGAATGCGTGAATTTAGGGTGTTCCACAATACCCTGTCATGGTTTGGCCCCTAATGTGGCACAGTTGGATTTTTCACCAATATTGCCATACTAGAGAAATATTTGCACCTCAAGTTTCACGAGAAGTGAAAAATCATCACACCCTGACTACATGTATGTGGTACACTGCTCATCTTGCTGTTACAGTGGTAGATCAAACGATATGAAAGTTTTACCTAAAAAGATTCATTAAGGTGGGTTTTTTTTGCTTGTTCATCAGTAGAAAAGAAATTTTTAGGTACATGTAACAACAACTGAGGGTGGGATTTTTAAATGTTTAACAAAAAAAGTTTCAAATCCGTTTACAGATTTCTCCAACATTTAAACAAAACCGCCCCTTTTGAGGGTTTGACGTTCTGATTGACACAATCTGGCATTCATTTTTATGGTAAATGATGCCTGTTTTTACAGTCTTTTTTTTCCATTTTGGCATCCGTGTACTTTAAAAAAAATTAGAATCTAAAACAATAAACATTGCTTTTTGTAAATGCCCCAATCTAATCATTACCTCAAAATGGTGCACTCTTGACACCTGTTAATCTTCTGTGTCAATAATAATTTCTGCCATACTTATTGAAAGTATGTGCCACATGCCACACTGAGGTGAAATGTCCAATGCGCATGCATAGTTTCCCTGTATGTAGCATGCCAAATGACCACACGGCCCAGTTCAAAGAAACCATCATCTCCGTAAATTTAACCAAACAAAGTCCAGTGCAAAGAGGGCTTTAGAAAGTGGGAAATATAACGTTTAAGTTGCAAAGTAGTCCTAGTTCGTGAATTCACGTCAGTTAGCATCCCAGTGCTCGATCCAGCATCTTGGCAGTAGAGTGGGTGCGGACGCGGTGGAAAATACTCAACTTTCATTTTTTTGTTGTTTCGATAATAATTAGTGACTTCCAAATGTTTTTTGGGTGTTTATTTCAAATGAGAGCTACAATTCTCTGTAATTTGATATCACATTTGAGGCAGCGATGCTTTACTGTTTGGAAGATATGACAAGGATGGCGCTTTTCAGCCATGCCCATTCCATTTGGCTCTGAATTGCTTGGTAATGCTCCCACATTTTATACAGCGCTTAATACCCTTGCCAATAACATGCACTTACAATAATAACTACATGTAAGGTTGGTACTTGGAATAAACATTTTCCAGTTACTGACTGTAGCAATTGAATGCTTGAAACTACATCTTATTGGATTCCTGGAAGTGGCTGTTCAGTTCAAACTGAGTTGTAGTATATCTTGCCCATAATCAAAACTAAGACAGGTCTCACCACCATACAACTTTATTTGGGCTGCAGACAATTCACCCCCACCCTCCCAAATCCTTTAAACTCCTTTTCTGCAAAGTGGAGGAATTTGGAGGACTCAGAGTGTATGGCAAAAGTGCTTGGTTGATTACAAAGGATGCCATATGTGAAGGTCGCGGATTAGACCTTGTGTTTGTTTTGCTTAGTCATGCATAAATTCAGCTCGATATTTCTTTTGAATCAGCCGCACTGCTCTAGAATGCCATTCAGGATTTGGAAGGATTGAGGCAGTAGGCGCACCTCCAAGTAACATTTTTTAAAAATTTTGGAGGATTGAGGGAGAATCCAGTTTTTTCACCCCAAAAATTGAAGGATTGTGGAGCATTTAGGAGGGTCCCCAGCAAAAAGCGCCTGGGGTTAGGGTTAATAAGTAAAATGGAGAGGTATTGTGGAAGGTGCTGTGCTGCCCGGTGCCCCTCAGGGACATGATGACTGTGAATCCCAACTTTACGATAGCTTAACTTTTCCTCCTTCAGATTGATGATAATAAAGCAAGATCTCATTCAGCATATGGTCTACATTTCCAGTCAGTGATGCTTGGCCTGTACGGACTCCTACCGAAGAGATTCTATCTCCACTTACAGAGTTCTTGGATGCTATCAGAGAGTAAGATCTTTTTTTTCATTCTTTAAACAGTTCATTCAATTTTCAAGAGGTTTGGACTAGTTGAAGGCATGTTCTTGACTGTTAGCTACATGTAGGGGTCCCACCTGGCAGATTTGCAAGTCCTCGACACCTCCAGGAGTTGATGATGTGTGACAGTGCGCCTCCAGCCAAGCACTCCTGGTTCTCCTCCCCATGAGCATGGCCAGTATCAGGCACAGTTGTATTGCGGAATTAAGAGTGCAAATGCTGCTCTTATGAACACATTGGGTTCCAAATCCACACAAAAGTTGGGTATGGTGGTTATTTAGTATAATGCCATTTAAGTTGTGACAAAGAGCAGAGATGCTGTCGCGGTAATGTTTCCAGTCCTACCAACAGACCCACACTTGATCTTGTTTCACGTTTTCCCAGTCAAGTATGGGGGAGGATGGGGGCATGTGCCCTCCTCCAGCAGATGCCCACACACCCTGGTGACCCCCCCACCCATTGGAAATCTCCATTGAGTTTAAATAGCTGTGCAGCTACGGCTTATTTTCTTGTGGTGCCCCCTTGAAAAAATGTGTACACCCCGGGTTCCCCCCTCCCCCCATCGGAACTTGACCCTTTGTTACGCCACTGGCTCGGTCACTGACAGCTTTGTGTTGACATGTTGACATTATTCCGACATTATTCTGGCAGCTTTGCATCTTTGTTCCCGAGCACAAACAATGCTACTGTCAAAATTGTTGTGAAAATGAAGTTTTGAAAATATGATCCTGCAAAATATTTGAAATTGAATAGGAGAAGGGTTGCTCTTTCCAAATATTGCAAAACCCCCAAATTGACCTCCAGTTCATTATGACTTTGAACCCTCAAAGGAAAGAGCGGGATGCGACTTTACTCTCGGGTTGTTGTGACGTGCCAAAGCTCATTCGATGACCTACATGTATTTTGTAAGCAATTACATTGAAATGTAGCACCTGTAAGAGACGGATTATGCAAAAGTTTTGGATCATTTGTGGCACTACGACAAATATCTAATGCCTTTTGATCATTTTTGTTGCTTGTGGAAAACGTCTTACTTTTTCATCGAACAAAAGCTTGCTGCTTTCAGCTAACGTGCAGAGCACATGTGTGGTGGCTGGTACATGTGTACATGTACTTGTATGATGTACATGTACACAGGTACCGCAGATCCAGAACCAAATTAGGCTATGTGATGCCTACAACCTTATCAATTTGTGCCAAATCTACTGAAATTAGCCAATTCAAGATGATTGCGGTAGGGCAAAGTTCAACTGAATCACATTTTCCGGTATTTTCCGTCTTCATGAAGAGACAACATTGTCTTCCGTAGGCATACCGGTAGCATTAGCAACCAAGGGCAAACTTTGTTTTACATGTTTGAGACTCTGAGACAAAGCTGACTCCAGAATTGTATGTAAATGTAACAGTTTTACACCTGACATGCACTATGGCCAAAATCTGAACTGTGTTGCCGTGACAAAAGTGACACAAATTTTATCACTTTCATGAACAGACAAAAGTGTTTGTTTACAAAATAAACAAATTAAATTAATTTCTGTGAAACTTATTTTGTAGTTTTGTGTCATTTAAGATCCCTTCTTTCAGGAAGTACAATGTTGCATTGGTTTTAGTCAAAGGAACGCTAAAATCCTGGAGAAACTAGTGTTTGAAAAAGAGACCATCAACTTCAAATGCAATTTTCTGGACAACTTGTTTTTAAACTCAGGTGAGACTTTAGTCTCTTCATGAAAACAGTGATTTTATGCAGGTTGGAGAGTAGAACATGGCGATGGTTGTTATGATGCTCGTGGTGTCTTGTACATGTATGTCCACAGGGTGTGTTGAGATACATGTACACCTTGGTAGTGGATTCCAATCAGTGGCGGCAAAGTTGGGGGGGGGCAGTGGTCCCCTGCCCTAACCCCTCCGCTGCCAGTGATTACAATCATCATCCCACGATGAAGCAGTTTCTAAACCTCCAGATAGAATTTTTGACCAATTTCCTGATTTTTGTGAATCAGACAGGTCAGATTTGGAAATGAGAGTACTAAATGCAGTGCACCTTTCGATTGAGTGATATTGCTTGGATATTTGCACCATTAAAAAATGAGTTGTAAATGGATAGGTGTAGATGCCGGTAAGAGGCAAAATTTAAATTGAATCAGAGAAATGCCATCATCTAGTTATATCTGCATAGGGAATCCCTTGACACCTTGATCATTAGAGACACTCGTTAAAAGCAGTACTGCGGTGCTTAAAATTTGTCGTAAGTTGGTTTGCGATGCAAACTGTATGTACATGCGAAAGAACAGGGCTGTGAAAATTTAGCAGGGCGGCGTACTCCTAAAACTCCATCCATAGAAGGCTGACCCAACCCCTGAAAACCTTGACTCGTTAAATTCAAGCTTAAAGTTTAAATTAATTGCCTGCATGTCATCACACTTGTCCACCTGTTACTTAAAGATAATGTAGAGCTTCATCAGATCCATCAGAATTTACAATGAACTGAGTCATCATCGTAGAATTGAATGGCCATCAGGCAGCATTGTTCATGGGGAGATAAATTATGGAGGAAGGGGGCAAAAACTATGATGGTGGTACCCTCTTAAAAAGTTTGGACTACTGCCCCCTTTAAATCCTGTCAGGTTGAAATTACAAGTTTAAAGTGAAATCGTCAGTTTTTCATGAGGAAACATGCTATTTGCTTACCGGTAATCTCCCCTAGATGAAGAATGATGCACCAGACTATTGGCAGACTTATGAATAATCCGCAGTCATCCATTCCTGAAACTGGAATGTACCCCAGTGGCGAAATCAACTCTTACATTCAGATTCAAATATGTGTCCATTCAACAGCTTTACAAAGTTAGTGAAATGTGCAAAGTTCACTTTCCTTCACCCAAAACACAATATTACAAATTCAAAAACTTCAGTTACTTAAAACCATAGAGCTACAGTATATTAAATGACTAGAGTGCTAACTTCTCATTCTCCGGGTGGAGAAAAGTTGGCGCTGTCCTGGGCGCAGACATTTTGACTCCCTGTGCGTGTTTGTAGAGCATTCAAAATCAGACAAATGAATATAAACTCTAAATGTAATGCACATTGGGTAACAATAAAATCCAGATGAAATCCACTGTCAAATTTATACATGTATGCAGCGCACATGCGTGTGTGTTTGTGCTGTTTACGCAGAGCTAACATTTACATTTAGGTTTTTTGCGTATTGACTTTTTTAATGCATTGCTTGCAGATATGTGACCCGGTATGTCGTAATCAGGAATAAGTCGCTGAGGCCGTTTGACATAATGGCCAATTAACGTGGGGATGTGGGTAAATGTTGGAAAAATTGATGTAGCAGTGTCTGCATATTTTGGAAGTGTAGGTGTGAAAGGTTACCATCAACACACTTGTAATGTGTACCATTTGAAAGCTTATGAAGTTCTCTTTCTGACTGTGTACATATCTCAAAAAGTCAATTTGAGACTTATTCCTGACATCGATGTACTGGGTCACATACACAGACATGGACACATAATTGTACAAAAGCCGTACAAAATGGTCAAGTTTTCAACGAATGTCAAGTACATGTACATTTCGGTTTGTGCACAGACATGGATGAGCTCAGCACAGATCTCTGTACGTACATGTACATGAGTCAGCGCTCTAGTTTATACAGTGTACATGTATGCACATTAACGCTGTGCTTGAAACATGTTTGGTTAGACTGTCCATGGAGCTTGGCTATTTATTGAGTACTGTACTTGTAAGGCCAAGCAAAAGATATTTAGAAAATGTCAGTAGGCATCTTCTTCTTGTTGATATCTTCTACTCTTCCTGAGACCATGTGCTCAAAGTTTTACTCTTCATTAAAGTTTGCATACACAGACACGTAGTTTGAAACATCGAGGGCCCCTGAAGTTACTTCCTTTGTTGTAAGTTGAAATGCGTTGGAAGTGATAGGAAAACACAGCCGGGTGGCCTCCATCTTACATGTACAACCTGTTATGGAGAAAGCTCTCCCCTCAGAACCTTGGAGTATCAGTACACGTGTGTAGTCTCGCACATGTACCGACAGTGTGTAAATTAGAAGGTTAAAATGAAGTTAAATGCTGTCATCAAACATTTTTAGCCAGCAGGTGCATACATGTACATGTACATACAACCTAAGGTCAAGCCAGAAATTTGCCATGTTCATGATCTGCCCCAAGTTTAGGTCATATTTACCTTCATAAATGACATCGGGCGAAAGTTTTACTTTGGGTAAACCCAACAGTCTGGCCCCTTCTCTATTTAAAGGCAATTTGAGCATGCGGCCTTTCACCACCGGTGGTCACCCTTTTTGAATCATGTTGTACTTTGAAAGAGACGTGCGGAATCAAGTTCAACAAAAAATCCAACCCGTCTATGCTGTAATGCAGCTGTAATGCCGGCACCATGACGCAACCTCTTCCTCCTGGCGGTATCGGCTGGGACGAGGTTTGGGGATGGAGTGCACTGAACACCAGTCTCTTATCACCTGTGAGAAAAAGGCGTTTGTCTAGATCTCTTCTGGGTCTGTCTTGGCTTTCTCTGTTACTCTCTCTTCTTGGTGGAGTTGGGCTTTGCGGTTTGGTGTCCGCCTCCTTCCCCTGGTAAATCTCTTCTAAGGCTTGTGTCTGACCTTCCTAACAATGAAGGTGATCTGATTTGTTTGCGATTAATCTCGCTAACTAAACATGCTCAAGTGTCCTCTGTTTGTTTTGATCTAACTGTGCTTCTAACGCTTCAACTTCTTGATTCAGCTGCTCAATTTGTGCAACTCTGGTTGTGAGCACTTCTCCTAAAGTACCTTGTTCGTTTGCTTTTAACAGCGATTTTCTTAGTTCTTTGTAGCGCTTCTGGATCTGGTTCTATTTCCCTTCTATGCTCTCTTGCTATTTCTATTTCAGCGGGTCTACTGTCTAAGTTGGCATGCCACTCCATTTTAGTGGTGTAGGTAATGTTAAAATATCCAGCATGAAACACCACTTTTTGTAATGCAAATGGCTTTGTCACCTTGCAAGTTGTCGATGACATCTCACAATTTAAACGTCTGCTTGTTTTCAGTGAAGTAAAAAGTGTGCGTCTTCATAATTGTTGTAGTATTTTTTTTTTAAATCAAAATAAAAAATTAAATTCACAAACTTTTTGGCATTTTTAGGTTTCAAGTTTTTTGTTGAGTTTATTAAAAAGTTGTGGGAACCAACTTTAGTCACTTGGCGATTGTCGTAAACAAGGACAATTTTGGGGGGGGGCTGAGTTTCCCAACTTCAGCTTATAAACTCCCATGCATAACAACTCATGAAGCTGTAAACTGTTGGATTAGAGATCCTTTGGCGTTTTCTCAGAATCAATTTAATTTTACGGAATACTGTGCATCTATACGATCTATACGATCTGTATCTATACGATCGAGAAATGTTAAACGGATCGAAAGGTTGCCCCACGTTGTTGAAGCGTTTAACAAGGAAAAGACCAGGTTGATAAATGCAGTTCCCGTTGAAGCTATCAAGCTAGATCAACAGTTGCCACAGTTGCCATCAGCTCTGCAGAGAGCCTGCAAAAAAAAACCCCAGAGGGCCTCACGGCTTTGCCCAATGATGCTTTAGTTCGTTATTTATATTACCAGGGTGAGCAAGAGGGCGGCACAGTCAGGAGAGCTACTGATCCAATCAGAAGCATTGACATGTACCAAATCGAAAAAAGGACCCTCCTAGTTTAAACAAGTCAACGGTAAAAAAGTAACTGCAGGTCCTATGCTGTGTTATTTTTTTAAATGGCCCTACAAAGTCGTTTGTGCAAGAAGAGCTGTAAGTGGTACCCGAAGACACGGAAACATTCAACGTTAAACCGTAGTGACCATAGGCTAAAGTTTCTCCACCGTCCTCTAACAAGAACTGTTTGGTACCTAAAGGACTTAATGATAGCTTGTTTTGCGTGACATTAAGCAATGCTTGTTAGATCTGATTAGATGCTGGTTAAAGTAGTTGAGTTCCCGATTGAACAAACGGTCCCGATAGTGCTTGAGTTTCAGTTGTCCGTCTCAACTTTGGGCACACCTGTGGTCTTTTTGACTTTTGGTTTAATGCACATGCATCTGCATAGGTTGATCACCAAATTTGTCTTTCAATTACCCAGTGACTTGTTTGTTTTGGGGGTCGTACAACGGGTGATCTGGGGGATAGTTTGAAAGATGGTAAACATCTGCATTTTTGTTCATGTGGTACAAATCATCAGTCCATATAGCTAGTAGTAAACTGTCCGTGTCTGTGTATATCTGTGATTGGAGTTTCATTTTAGTTTGTTATAGTAAAAATCATACATAAGCCTTTCAGACAAATCGAGTATACTCACCCCACAATAAATGGGTATGTTCTAAACCATTTTTGTTTTGTACATCTCGAAGAAGGATAAATCACATTCTGGAAAAACAGTCATCATCTGGTAATTGGGTTGCAACACCAACCTTTTAAACTTTTTAATATCTTTGTCTGGTCGTCTTGGAGCAAATGTGCATTGATTTGATATCTGACACCCACTTACGTTTTGTCATAGATGCTGTTGTTCATGGGTTTTAAAAAGTCTTTCTCAAAATCCGAGCCTGCTTTTGTCGATATATGAACGCATCCAAGGTTTTGGCTAAACTTTAAAACTTGGTGAAGCTGTTATAGCTGAAGTACAAATAAAGCTGCCAAGTAACATAATGCACAGTGTATTTACATTTGGGATAGAGCGTGCACGTGAGCTTGTCTGCTTTTGGGGCATGTTCTGACTGTAACAAAACCCATCAATACTCAGAAAACCAATCTTCTGGTATTACAAGGTTTTCTGGAGCCAGAGGTGAGTCGTTGGGTAAGTTGTGTCAATGTTGGGAGTACTCTAAGTTGACTTCAAGTAAACAACCCTCGTCTGTTTTGGGAATCAACGATTGTACGCCCTCAGCAAAAGCCACTAAAGGGCAACGGTTGAATCATTGCCCGACCATACAAATTATTAGCGTCCAAATACATCAAGTAAGAGTCTGCTTTTTTGGGGGTCATTACTTGATAAATGGCAGTTGTTGGCTTTAAAGTATCTAAAACCACCGACGCTAGAAATGCCACCTCGTTTTGCCCGTTGGAAAAATAAGTGTTTATCAACGTCCGTCAGTAGCTCCAATTGAACTCAAGAGTTCAGTTGTCTGGATCTAAACCATAGTTGGCCTTGCAAACGCATCTAAAGTTTTAAAAAAACAGCCACGAGTGACAATGCGTCGGTCTGTACTTAAAGGTCGTGGTAGTCGCCGAAGTTTTTACAGTTAAACGTAGACCACACTCTTTGGGCTCTAGCGTATTCTTCTGGAGTTACACTTTCTTGTTTGAGACCACTGTAAAATTTCTCCCACTCTGGAAGTTTTGCTTCTTGAAATTTGTCAAACAAATCCATGAATTCTTAGGGATAAACTCCCTTTTGCAAGAGAAGCTTGGAGTTTTGAGAAAACCGGTCTTTCAGCAACCCATAAGAGTCAGACTCACAGGGGCAGGCTTTCACTCGCTTGTCAAGTGAAGTTGCCATGAAGTTAAACGAGTCTGTAAAACGCAGTTGGCCTGAAGAAAAAATAACATATTTTTCAGAGTTTTTAATGGAATTTATCGTCTCTAAAGTTGACGCCGCCTTGCATAATCAGATGGATGTCGTAGTTTTCTAGATTGTGAATAACAAGCAGAATTACAATTTGGCCAGGCACAGTCTGGAGTTTGAGGTTGCAACAAGCGTGCACTGTGCCTTTAAACTTATCCGTCACGTGACAGTGGTCTCTGACTTTTCTAAACTTGTTGATTTTCTTTTCACAATGCATACTGGTGTATTCTTTATACCCTTTGTCATTTATGAACAAAGTCTCGTTTTTTTCTGGCAGCTTGCACTGGCAAACGCTTGCGCAGGTCCAAGGGCCAGAAACCCATAGGACATAGTTGGGGTACACAGGTTTTTCGCAAATCCAACGCGTGCCGGTTTGGTTATATTGTTTTTGTTCTTTGTAGGTCCAAGACAGCAGAAGTGGTTTTAAAAACTTTTCAATAATTTCGTCTCGTTCCCGAACCAGAGATTCAACAAAATGTTTTGGTGTGTCAGGGCCTCTGTAGGTCCGTTGACTAGCGCTAACGCCGTTGCATTGAACCATGACATAAGAATATCCCGAAGTGTTATGAATCTTCTTGTTGTTTTTGCGTTCTTCCATTTGTCGCTCAGCTGGGGCAAAATCAAACACTCAAAATCAGCGTAAATCACAAAAGGAGTCTTGTTTGTGTTGATAGTTTTAAACTGCAACAGGTTTCTATCTATGTCTGGAAATACCACTTTTGGAGGAGTGCCGTCTGTACCTTGGCAGTCTTGCTTGTGCGCGTCTAACTTTTTTTGCTTAGAAAAATGTGACAAACAATGATAACAAAAATACTTTTTGGTAACTGACTTCACTGGATAAAAGTTGAGAAAAATCTTTGATCCAACACTAGTGAAACAGTTTCTGGTTCGGTGCCAGGTTGTCGGCTAAACAAGAGTAAGTTCACAGGTTCTTCTGAGAGGTCCTCTTAGACACTCTCAGAGCAAACACCTTGTCTTCTTTCGGATATCTAATATGTTGATCGCCAACTTGTTCTAGGTTTAGATGCCAGCGACTTGAGACCGGGGGGGGGGGAAATTAATGTTGTTAAAATTTAACCCGTCCGACTCTGTGTCATACATTTTAGGTTACATTGCAACTGGGTTTTGACTTTATCGTTGGGGATGGTGGGTTACATTTTAAAACCTACAAGATTCGGACCTTTTGTGCAAACAGGAGAAAAATTTCCATGTGAGGATTTTTCCCTGCAGTGACCGCTTCAGCCATCTGAAAGCAATAACATGACCTGAAAACTCAAATTTAGAGGGGAAAATACTGAAGGGTTCACAAAGAAAACACTTGAAAATTTCAGACCAGTCCCTGAGTCTCATGTGGATTATGCACGGGGTGTCAAGGGTGTCCGTACATACACCGGTATATGGAATCCTTTCTGGCTAATATCCTACTCATGGCCATACATGTATTCTGTTACTGCACTGCCCAGCACCCCTTGCAGGGTTTGAGAAAATTGGCTTTTGTCGTTCTTGATGCTTCATGCGATTAGTGGAAGAGAAAAATGTAATGACATAGGCAGCACATCGATCCAAAAATTTAGTAACTTAAGATACTTTCAGCCTTACCAGATCTCAGTGAAAATGAGTGCAAGAATTTGGTCAAATTAAAGAGATGAACATCTATGCATAGTACATGTATGTGTACCATTGTATCTTGATTTACTTTGACCAAAATGCAATGTCATATGCATGTGTACATGCATTTGTTAGTGCATGTACGGTAGGATTCAGCTGTGTACATTTGGAAAATATCTTGTTTCTGCTCACATTGAGCTGTTCTAAGATTCAAAACCAGTTGTTTGTAAGTTTGACTTTCTCTGATAAATGAAGAATTTTGTTTCTGACAGTTTGTTCATACTTTGAACTGTTCTTTAAAGTATCCATCTTCAGCCTACATGCATATTCTGGAGTTGTTTTAGCTAATGTCTTGCAATCATTTTGGCACCATTTTTTTCAATGAATGTTAGACAGTTTCCTTGCAAAATGCCTACTTTTCAAGATGGATCCCATGTTGCAGGAAGGTGTTACCCTTTTTTCAGTGGTTGTGTTCTCTGAATGGGCTATCTTGTATGAGTGTGTGATTGACACATGTATGTACATATGTATGTAGTACAAATGACCATAGCAAAATCGTTGTCACATTGAATTGAAACATAATTGATATGTTTCAACGAGACTGGTCATGGGATAGCTGTGATTTCTAGGGATTCCCCCCCCCACCCATCTTCAAGGTAAAAAAGTGACCCTCTGATCAACTCCTATATAAATGAACTTCAAGTACTTGTGTTTGACTAATGTTTGTTGAAGCGTTTCTACCGGTAGTTGTGTTGTTAATGTGGCCTCTTGTCTTGTACAGTTTTTTCCAGGTTGTACATCAGTCAGCATGGATGCTTCTATGGATGGTCTGCCCACCGCTGAGCGTACAACGTTAGTGGCCATTACCGATGCTTCCTTCAACAGTACTACAGTCAGCAATCTTACGCCTCTCACATAGCAAACAAGGTAAAGCAATTTATATGATAAACACGTGACAGAGGAGAGCCCAGAATTTCTCACTGATGGGATATTGACCCCATTGGCTTAATATCCCCTGTCAAGAATTTCTCAGTTTAACTGAAAGTGATAAGCGGCACTGAAAAGCCAACTCACCCAGCTTCATTATTTCAAAATTCTGAGAATTAGTTTGCATTTGAACGGGCAAACTTAAGGGTGCTACTAGTCAGCTGCGAGTGAATCAGGGCTGGATGCAATGGCAGTGGAGCATTGACTGAGATCCCCCAAGCAATCTCCTTCGTAAGAATAACCAAGCAGCATGACTATAGAGGGCGCTTTCTCCAGAACACAGAGAATGGTTCTTCAGAAAGACATCACACTCTGGAAACTAGCGAGTCCACAGTCAGTGGAGCATTAATTTATGAAGCATTTCTTATATTACTGTCTGATTCACATGAGTGGGAGTGGAACACAGAATACTGTAATCCATGTCCCACATACCATGAAGCCGAATACATCTTTAACCCCCTTGATGGCAGGATTTTTTAACCGTATCCTGCCTGCCTGCTGGAATTCATTTCCAATTTTGCTAACGGCAACCACAGACACCTAGCTTAGCCACCAGGCCTTATCTGCCAAGTTTGCTGAGTCACATACTGCACACAGCTCGGCTCTGTGTGGTCATGAACCTTGCTGGGGTATTTGGATCCCATCCAACATAATACCAGGCACCCAGCACTTGCCTTGCCCACGCAACAACACTAACTACCCAAGGACGCTCTGTCACAGCGGAAAGTGTAGCACCCGCTAAATTCACACGCTCTATGCTTGCTACAAGCAGGCACTGTGGTTCGTGTGCCCGCTCCCCAGTAGTCCATGCATGCCCAGTATCAATGCCCAGCTCCCACTTGTACATTGAGTGCGCTTCACAAGTTTTTATTTCATCTAATACCCAGTCAAGATTACCCGTAAAATTTGCCTCTTAAGTTCGCACATAATTTTCTTGCAAATTTCTGAGTTTTGTTTTTGCAAGTTGTATTCAAATCCCCTTTCTGAATGTAATGGTTATATAAAACAGCCCCTTCTAAGTGAACTTGGAACCATCCCATGAAAATTATCTTCCCCAAATAATCTTCCCCATAATTATAAAATAAACAGACACAAGAAAAACACAACACAAATTTTTCTCACTTTTCTTCTTCTCTTGATGACTTGTCCTTTCTTTTTTCTCGTCTTATATTTGCAATTGTATTTACACTTTGTCTGTTACTGGAAACTTTCTCCTAAAATAAATGGATCCTTCGTGTAAAAAAGAGAGTGGTTGCATGACACAATGTCTTGAAATTAGAGAAAACTCTTGTGAAAAACTTAGCCAAAAAAGGGCATCGAATGGAGAGTGGTTCCATAACACGTTGTCTTGGAATAGAGGAAATTGTACATGAATATTTAAAGTAATTGATTCAAGTATGATAAACCTTGAAGGAGTTGCCCTAAAGTTTCATTTACTATTTCATTTACGTCTTGGAATGAAGAAAAAATAAATAAGCAATTGATTCAAGTGTGATAAACCTTGAACAAGGAGCAGCGCAAAGTGGAACATCACAAATTTCACACATCAATTTAGTCTCTTTTCTTTTGCCATTTCTAGAACAAACATCACACCGTCTGTATAATTTAGCTCATTTTCCAGTTGGGGGAATTTCTACAGCAAAATGTCTTCCTATCAGTCTACCCAGACCAGGAAGATGGGATGGTATACCTCTAGATCAAAACAATGGCAAATTTGGTGCATGCAACTCTAAAATTTCATTCACTAACATATTGTCTAAATGACAAATAACTGTCAGTGCTACCGATTTCCTTAGACACAAGGTAAGAGTTTACAAGAGCAACATCAAGCAAAAATAAGAACACTTTTTTATACCATTTGATTGATTTTCTGACTGAACGGTGTGACAATGCTAGCTGGTCTGCAATATCCACACCCTTCATCCCCTCGTTGTAGTTGAGTCACACTTGGGTTTTTCTAAAGTGATGCCATTTGCCGATGTCAGCTGTGTGTATCGTGGACAGCATATGGACACCTTTATTGTCTCGCCAGACCAAGGCGAGCAAGTCTTTGTCGCTGGAGCGGTGAACAACATCACCTCTCTCAAGTTTCAAGGAGCACAAGTCCTTTGGCATGTCTTGACGATTTTGTCTTACCGTCCCAATGACATTCGTCTTCTGGGCGTGTAGTTTCAGGTACAGTTCAGGGCTGCTGAACCAGTTGTCCGGGAAAATGGTGGTACCTTTGCCCAGAAGATCGGCGTTCAAGTCAAGTACAATTTTAGTACTTGCCTGTCCAACAGTCTCGTGTGAACCGGTGTAAATTTTGAAGTTCCAGGTGTATCCAGTGCCAACCCCCATGCCCTGACAGACACGATACACCTTGATGCCAAACCTCGCACGCTTCTTGGGGTTGTACTGCTTGGACTTCAGTCCCCCTTTGAATTTCCAAAGGGACTCGTCGGTAGTAATGTTGCTAGACGGAATGTACACGGACTTAAACTTCTCGGTCAGTTCGTCTTCCACCTGGCAGAGCTTGTAGAGTTGATTGGTCGTACATGTATCTGCATGGTTGTTATAGACAAAATGCAGACGGGACAGCAAGTCCGCAAATCTGTCACGTGGCATGGTATTAGGAAAAAAATGGAGTCTCAAGTATTAAGTCTCTCGTCCAGTAGGACTTCAAGTTGAGTTTCGGCATCAGTTCCATGACGATGATCATGGACAGGAATATTGTGTCGAACCAGCTTCGCATGTGAGTTGGACTTGCTCTTGATTGACTTTTCGAGTGTTCAGCGGCATAGCGGTTGGTCTCGTTGGCAATGTGCAACGTCAGCTCTGGGGTGAAGAACTGCTCTTAAATTTTAAGAGGAGTGCTGTTCTTGTCCTGTTCTTGCACTTGAACACCTGCTGTGCCTTGACCGCCGTGTCGGTAGAGAAAGTTGTCATCATCCATCCATTGAATGGACGAAGAAGCCTTGACCTTCTTGGCTGGCCCCTCTAACGGTGCTTGCCCCTTCAGAATTGCTGTCAGTAGTTTCAATTTCTGAGCTATGTTCAGATTCCGACGTGAAATCTGAACCACTAGTCGAAGTTTCCTTTTCACTTGAAGATATCGTGTAATGTAACTGAAGGGCTGGGAAGCAGCCAGGCAAATATACACCCAGCGCTACAAAAAAACGCTGCTTTTTAACAAAACAAATGCCCAATTATGCTGAATAATGGCCTGTCTATATCCCAAGTGCATGGTGCTGGAGATAATTTGCATAATTTGTTTTGTTTGTAGTTCATCAGTAGAGCAGACATCTTTGTGAAATCTTATCAAAACTGATATGACTGAATTGATACAAAATTGGAATGAAAAGGAAGAAAAGGCATTAATTTTGATGTCGAAACAGGCAGGGTGAGTTTAATGTTAGGAACACATTGTAGTTGAATTAAATGGACTAGACTCAAGTCGATCGTAACAAAAAACCTGAGAATCTTATCTCAACATCTTATCTCAATCCTCCTCTAATTTTTGTGTTTGTTCTGAGATGCAAGTTTATCTGGAGTATACAGTACCCACTAATTCATTTGTGTTCAAATCACAGCATACAAGGTAAATCTTGCTTTTGTAAGACGAACTGTCGGGACATATCTATGCACGCATGTGGATTCAGTAGACTTCCTTCAAGGCACAAGGCTTTGCACAAAGGTGGTCTCTTCAGGCATGCAGTAGTGCCAGTTATCCTTCTGTCAGACTTAGGCAGAGACTGTGTAGAAATCTGGAACATTGATTACTTTGCATTCATGAATACCCCAGACAGTCTCCCTAATCAACACATGCAACTTGACTGTGTAATAACACTGATAATGCCCACTGAGAAGTGATAATTCCCTCTGTGTAAATCAAGCACTGGCACCTGGATATGAGATGGTTTAATCAATTCTGATTGGTCAACAGTCTGTGTGCATGTGGTTCGCCATGCTTGTGCCAAGTCCATATATTGAAATTCTCTTGGACACTTTGCTAAAGAAATACACCATAAAATTGATGGGGTGTTTGGGAAAGGGAAAGTAAAATTCTTGAACAGAATCCTTGGAAATTTATCTTTAATATATTGATTTTCTTTGACTCTCTGTCTAAAATTGTATTTATGATTGTGAATAAATATGTGCTTGGTCGGCACATTTAAGACTCTGCTCAGGAAAATGAACGCTGATATAATGTCGCGTCCCTTCTCCTGAGCTGGTCTTATCCACATATTTATTTCCTAATTAAAATTTTGCCCAGCATTGTCACTTGGCCTCTGTGATGGCTACATTGCTGACGTATGTGGGTTATCTGAAGAGAAGCTGCCAGTCTGTACATGTAGATTTGTTAGTTGTCATGGTCGATACATATAATTTCTCATCCAACCTGTCCATCAGTACCACAAAACATCCCCAGATAAAACTGTAGTAGGAAAACATTTGCCACAAAGTCACATATTAAATACATGTATCTGCTTTAATTCAAAGGATGAATACATTGAAGACGAAAGATGCATTTCACAACGTGTACATGTGCGTAAAAGAGGGTAGCATTGTTGATGTCAAGGACTGTTCCTTGACATCAGCTTGAATGAATTGAGCCAGCTGCAATGTGTATTTTCTCAAGATTGCACTTCACAAGTTCACTGTCGTGAATTTAAATCACAAATACGACTCACCCCACCCACTGAAATAAAGTTCTTGATTTCTGGAAGAACTAGCTGAACTCTTCATTGAAAAATTTCGATACTGTGATTTTTTTCCCGGTGATCTTTGATTGATAAGCTTTACATTGTCAAACTTTGATCAGACATGTACCGGTACATGTATAGCACTGATGTTTAGTGGTTCCCACTCCTTCCAATTTCATGTACACATGCGTGTATTTAAGTGCAAAGTGTGGTCTATTGACACAGGATACCAGATTGTCAATTCTATATACAGCTGTGCAAGGATTGTAAAATTGAAGGAAAAAAAAGAAAACCTTTCGATTTTTGCTTACAGTGGTCATAGACTTTAAAATTTTGCTGTGACAAAGTTGAAAGTTCATTGCATTGCGATAGTAAACTTTGAAATCTGCATAACCTTGATGATACAGTGAGTGGGGACTGGTTCATAGTCTGATATCCACTGATGATACAGTGAGTGGGGACTGGTTCAATAGTCTGATGTCCACTAATGATACAGTGAGTGGGGACTGGTTCAATAGTCTGATGTCCACTAATGATACAGTGAGTGGGGACTGGTTCATAGTCTGATATCCACTGATGATACAGTGAGTGGGGACTGGTTCATAGTCTGATATCCACTGATGATACAGTGAGTGGGGACTGGTTCAATAGTCTGATGTCCACTAATGATACAGTGAGTGGGGACTGGTTCAATAGTCTGATGTCCACTAATGATACAGTGAGTGGGGACTGGTTCATAGTCTGATATCCACTGATGATACAGTGAGTGGGGACTGGTTCAATAGTCTGATGTCCACTAATGATACAGTGAGTGGGGACTGGTTCATAGTCTGATATCTACTGATGATACAGTGAGTGGGGACTGGTTCATAGTCTGATATCCACTGATGATACAGTGAGTGGGGACTGGTTCATAGTCTGATATCCACTGATGATACAGTGAGTGGGGACTGGTTCATAGTCTGATATCCACTGATGATACAGTGAGTGGGGACTGGTTCAATAGTCTGATGTCCACTAATGATACAGTGAGTGGGGACTGGTTCAATAGTCTGATGTCCACTAATGATACAGTGAGTGGGGACTGGTTCATAGTCTGATATCCACTGATGATACAGTGAGTGGGGATTGGTTCATAGTCTGATATCCACTGATGATAAAGTGAGTGGGGACTGGTTCATAGTCTGATATCCACTGTCTCATTTTGTGTTTGAAAAAGGACAACAGGAGCCACATTGTGACGTGTGATGATAAAACTTAAATTTATCACTCTTTGTAAATAATGCAAAGCCTTTCCTTGCCAATCTAGATTCTTGGCCCTCCCGTATCGGCCAAATAAGATAAACCTGGATAAAACTTTTAAAACTTTTTAGCAAAAGGAAAGAAACTCAAGTTTCAGCTTAATACCTTTGAAACCTTTCTGTTGCAACCTTTGAACGGCTGGGCATCATGTTGTTTTATGGCACCCGTAAATTGCTGGTTTATTGGGTGACACCGTTTAAAGGTCTGCAAGTTCTGAAGTGTTTGTGAGTTAGGAAGATTTGTAAAGGTGCAGTACATGCCACAATATTAATGGCATGATTGTTACTTTGATTCTCCCTCAGGTTGATGAGAGACACCGTCTTCTTAGATGCCTGCAGAAGGGAATACCCTCTCCACTTTGAACAAAAGTTCTTGGACTTATCGAAAAAGTAAGATTTTACATTCCATTAATAGCACAAGTTCTTCAGGCCAATTTGAAGGTTTTGTTCACTTCAGTGCATGTTTCTGACCCCTCACTTCATGCAATCCTCCTGTTGGCCGGTCACAGGGTTAGAGGGTACATGGAAGTGGGCACTGCTTCACCAGTCTGGCTCCCAGCAGTTCAGAGTGACTGGCTCCTAAAATTCGATACCCAGGAACAGCACATGTTACACAATGCCGCTACATCGAACACACTGGTATACTGAACCATCAGGCATTCCAAACTTTCTGCTTAGGTCTCCAAATTTCTGTGCACTTTACCGAAAGGCAAAGGAACAATAGCCAACACACAGTGTGATCAGTATTGTTTGTGGGTAGAGACCTTTTCACCTACGTAGCTGGATTGCGCTAAATGTTTATACACAGTACCACCATGTGTAGACCGCCTTGGCCACAGTGATCACATACATGTATATTCCCACGGGCAGCTGCAACCGCGTACTATGTGCAAACGCTGCATGTTTGACTAGTTTATTTTGAATAAGTAGATTCCCATCACAACACATCATAGGTCCAGCAAAATTGTGACATCACAGGAAAAAGGTCAATAGTATAAATGCACAGTACTTGTACACAATGTATCGGAAAGTTGTTCAAGTAAACTGGAGGATTTGTGCAGAACATCTGGCTTCTTGTCATCACTAAAAATGGCCAGGCTTTTTATTACAAGAAGTTTAATCAAAACAGAAAATGCATACAAGTAGACAGCTTAGCTTTGATGACTTGCCTCGCGGAAATCGTTGGTAAATGTTCAGCTAGTTTTGATTGTTCCAACCACACTTGCCCAAACTATAACCATTCATAACTTTGCCAACTTCAAAATGGTTTTCGGCCCATTTTTTACAGTTGCAATGTACTGCGTAGCAGCAGGAACTGTTGTATTTGTCACCGCATGATGTCTGAAATTTTCAAGCAGTGACTCAAGGAGAATTTGATTTCACTTCACTTCCAGTGAAAACTATACACCCAAACTGAACCATGCAAAGAAAAGAATACACGTCGTACATTGAACAAAATGCAACAATTGTTGTGTTTCATTCATTTATTTTCAACTTCAACTTTTTTTTTAAGTGCTGGCTAAAAATCATCATGCATATGTACATGTATTTGTGAGGCGGGTCACCACATTTGAAAGGGCAGGAGCCTGGAGCTTATGGAATGAAAGGAAATGAACATTGCTACATGCACATGTATACCAAACCCTAAAGTGAACATTTTATGTGGACCCCATTGTGTTCGTTGTATCGGCATTGTACCACAGTGAAAGTGTTTCTCCTTGCCAGTAAATGAACATCATAAAAAAAATAAAACTAAAAAAGGTGTCACATCATTATATCCAAGACAACTGAGATTTCGTAGTGTTAATGCGGTGACTGTGACAACCCTTCTACAGAGTATTTTGTGAATTTCTCATCCCCTAATCTCATCCTTGTAATCTGAAAAAGCTTTATAGTTGGTCAGAAAAATGGTGCTTTATTTTAAACTAAATGCTATGTGATTGTCGCAGAAGGCTTCAACTTTTTAAAAATTAGGCACTGCAGTTTTTAATCCTTCCCAAAAAGGGGGAAAGGCTTGCTTTCGGCATTTTTTCATATTTTCTTTTTTTATTTCTTTCCTTTTTTGCTCCAACTTGTTCACTCACTCGCCCACCACCCGACCCGCCAAAACATTTTTTGATATAGTTATCTGCACCTTACAGCATTCATGGTTACCAAATGTGTCAACTGCAAAAGCAGGCATTTGCTGGCAGGATTGAGCATGTCCAGTGACCTCTTCCTCTACTCAAATTCAAAATTTGACCTGCATGTCTAATGAGGGCTGTCAAGCTGGTTGCAGACAATGTTTGGGCAATGCTCTTTCTTAAGGTCTTTGGCTTGTTACATAATAAGGTGCAGGTTCTTCAATGGTGAAAAAGCAGCATCCAAAAAGCCAACACATGTAGTGCCTCATGGAGGAAGGAAAAGACATTGGTAATTCCAGAAATTAGGGGTCCAAAAGTGTGACATTTTCATGTTTCTGTTACGTCTGACCTTTGTCATCTGACATGGAAATATCACCGGAATTGCATTCAAACTATTACTATATGTTTGGCAGGTAATTTGCATAAATTTATCACTCTTGGAAATTAGCAAATGTGTTCTGTGTTTACAAAATCATGTCAGATAAGACAGGGACACAAAAAATGGACCCCAAATTTCTGGAATAACCCACATACAGTGTACATGTACAATGTACCTGGTGTTTGATCTGAACTGAGCAGATACTGGTAGAAAAGCTTTAACACCGACAAATTGTCCTTCTGGTTTGTGCATCTCAGTTTATTCGGGGAATTACAGGTTTCTGAAGTTCACATTAATAGTTTCTTTTGCATCTTCAGTGTCTTTGTAATAATGTATAACAAAAATTGCAGTGACAAGTTTTAGACCTGTTGTGCATGTACATGTACATGTGGGAAAGAGTTCCCACACACAGACATCACTTGACACCCTGTGCACGAAATCTGTGAGAGTGGTCTCAGAAATGCTTAGTGTATTTTTCCAACTGAATGCTTCAGTATTTTTCCTGATGAATTTGACTCATAATTGAGCCTTATCGCAAATACTGCATGGGTGATTTTGCACAATGGCAGAAAGATATTGTGGAAGGAAAAAGGGGCAATGTTTGGTACTTTTTCCTTCTCACAATGTCGTTGTACCATTGTGGAAAATCATCCATGCAATATTTGCGAAAAGGCTTATGATGATGTATTGTACCATGTCCGTGTACCCAGAACTCTTCCTGACATGTACTTCATTCTCAAAGCATTATGTATAATATATAATTCCATTTATTTTTTAATTGCTTTTAGAAATCCAGTAGTTCCCGGCACAGCCACAACAGTCTACCCTCATCGTGCTACCATCAGCAGAGGTACAGGGACCAGAAGAGGTCGGCGTGCACCTGCTCCACTTTGCTGCGCGTGCCGATGGCCATTAGGAACACAGCGCAGGTTGGTGGGTTGCATCAATGTTACATTGGTTGTACTTGTGACCGGCGGAGCAATGAATTCAGGAAGGTCAGAAAGGGGTGAGTTGTTATCAAGTCATTTTCTTCTTGTCTCAAGAATGTTTCATGTCACTTCTTACATGTACATGCATCAACCCATGTGGGTGTTAGCTCATTTTCACGCATGCCGTCACAAAAATTACAGCAGCAATAAAAAACAAAAAAGGTAACAAGTTTGTCAGTTTTTGTTGTCAATTTATACCGCTTTCAAATCCTGGCGCTGTATATCTTGGCCACCCAAACAAACAATAAAAATACTTGGCAAAGGGCTGCATTAAGTGTCAATTTTGGGGGGGTCAGTTTATTTACATATGTAAATCCCGGCGCTGCAAACATGTACATGTATGATTTGTGGTTGTCAAATTTCAAGGTTTTTTGGTCAGTTTCAAATCATAACAATGTCACAAGTCCAGCTTCATGTTGGCGTGTTTTTACTTCAAGTGTTTAGAGTAAACAGGTAACGTTGCACTTCAAGAAATACACTTGGCTGTACAGTTTAAAGAGTATTTCCTCCAATCATTGGATTTTGTTGATGAGATCCTTCGTGTATCTACACAGTCAATATTAAGTGTAAAGCTTTACATTCAAATTTTCATTATGTCAGAGTCAACCGAAACATCGGTGAGGAACTTGTCACTCAAATCCTATTAATTTGCTATCAAACCTTTTTTGTACTCAAAATGGTTTGGGCAGCCGTACCAATGCACATTTATTTAAGAAGTTTTCTCCAAAGAATTATAAACGATTTGTTAGAACAAGTGGAAGCAAATTACAATCATTACAAATTCGTAATTATTCACTTGTTGCCAATTATTGAAGTTATACGTGTTCTTCTCACTCGACTTTTTTTCCCACAAACTGAATTTTGCATTGAGTTGGAAAGTCATCAACATATTTCATTGCATCTGATGTAATTCAAGACCCTTTTGATTGGACAGCCAGATGTATTCCTTGGAATTTGACGGTGCTTGGTTAATTTTTAATACTTGAAGTAAAAATTTTCCAACATGACACTTGACTTGTAACATTGTTTTGAAACGTGACTTGGAAGAGACCAAAAAAACTTGATATTGTACCTGTACAGTGACATGAAACTTTCTTGAGACTTGAAGAAAATGACCAGATAACGACTCCTCCCCTTTTTGCCTTTCTTAATTCTTTGTTCCTCCAGTTGCAAGTACCACCATTGCAACATTGATGCTGCCCCCAACTTGTGTTGTATTTCCCAATGGTCACTGGTACACAGGGGAGGGTGGGGCACTGTGGGAGGGTGGGGCGCTGCGCGGGGAGGGGAGGGTCGCGCGGCGGAGGGGAGGGTCGCGCGGCGGAGGGGAGGGGTCGCGCGGCGGAGGGGAGGGTCGCGCGGCGGAGGGGAGGGTCGCGCGGCGGAGGGGAGGGTCGCGCGGCGGAGGGGAGGGTCGCGCGGCGGAGGGGAGGGTCGCGCGGCGGAGGGGAGGGTCGCGCGGCGGAGGGGAGGGTCGCGCGGCGGAGGGGAGGGTCGCGCGGCGGAGGGGAGGGTCGGGGGGGGGGGGGGAGGGTCGCGCGGGGGAGGGGAGGGTCGCGCGGCGGAGGGGAGGGTCGCGCGGCGGAGGGGAGGGTCGCGCGGCGGAGGGGAGGGTCGCGCGGCGGAGGGGAGGGTCGCGCGGCGGAGGGGAGGGTCGCGCGGCGGAGGGGAGGGTCGCGCGGCGGAGGGGAGGGCAGGAAAAAACAAAAAAAAAACAAGAAGGAAACTTTTCTATGTAATTACTTTATTTCTTTGATGTAGTCCACCTTGTGCCATATTAAAACAATGAATGCTTCCACGCCCCACCCTTCCCAGACGCGCCCAACCCCTCCCTGACGCGCCCCACCCTCCCCCGCCGCGCCCCACCCTTCCCCGACGCGGCCCACCCCCCCCCCGCCGCGCCCCACCCTTCCCCGCCGCGCCCCACCCTCCCCCGCCGTGCCCCACCCTCCCCCGCCGCGCCCCACCCTCCCACAGTGCCCCACCCTCCCCTGTGTACCAGTGACCATTGGGAAATACAACACAAGTTGGGGGCAGCATCAATGTTGCAATGGTGGTATTTGCAACGGGAGGAACAAAGAATTAAGAAAGGCAAAAAGGGGAGGAGTCGTTATCTTGTCATTTTCTTCAAGTCTCAAGAAAGTTTCATGTCACTGTACAATATCAAGTTTTTTTAGTCTCTTCCAAGTCACGTTTCAAAACAAAGTTACAAGTCAAGTGTCATGTTGGAAAATTTTTACTTCAAGCGTTAAAAATTGGACAAGCACTGTCAAACCTGAAGGAATACATACAGCTATTGAATTACAAGGGTCTTGATTTATGTTGAAGAGGTCCTAATTTGATATAAAATTGAGTTCTGTAAGAATCCTTGAAAGTATGGGTTAAAAAGCCAGAAGTGACTCTTCATAATTGCGAGGCATGAAGTAAATGAATACAAAAATATTATGTTTGTTCAGCTGTGAAAAAAATTTTTTTTTAAATTCCGACTGCAGGTTCGGAATGATGAGACAAGATGGACCCATTGAGTGTTTGCAAGTAATAACTAATATTTTGTTGATAAATTAATGAATTGATCCGCTGTCGTAATCTTGTTGATACTAAATAAAAGAAGAATTAGGTGATGAAAAGTTATTGTTGATGTCTTGGTTGACTATTTTGACTTAAAACTTTAAAAATGATATTGACTAAGCAGGACCTCATCCAAAAATCGGACAACAGGCAGCACCTCCTAAGCCAAGTGTATTCCTTCAAGTTCAACGTTACCTGTCCACTCTAAACTCTTGAAGTAAAAACATGCCAACATGAAGCTGGACTTGTGACATTGTTATGATGTGAAATGTGACTTTAAACTGACCAAAAAAACTTGAAACTTGACAACCACAAATTATACATGTACATGTTTGCAGATCCAGGATTTTCACGTGTGAATAAATTGACCAATATAAATTGTACAGTTGTGCACAGCGCCATATTTATTTTGATTTCTTGCTTTTAACTTCTGTTGATGTTTGGTGGGGCATAGAAAACGCAGCTAGTACATGCAGCAACTGGATTGGAATAGTACAAAAATGCAAGGAACTGGTATAAGCTGGAACAAAAACGGACAAATTTATTTTCTTTGTAAATTACTGATTTGACGTTTTGGTGGTGCGCGTGAAAATTTGCTGAAAACTGCATGGATCCATGCATCTACATGTAAGAAGTGACATGAAACATTCTTGAAACAAGAAGAAAATGACTTGATAACAACTCACCCCTTTCTGACCTTCCTGAATTCATTGCTCCGCCGGTCACAAGTACAACCAATGTAACATTGATGCAGCCCACCAACCTGTGCTGTGTTCCCTAATGGCCATCGGCACGCGCAGCGAAGTGGAGCAGGTGCACGCCGACCTCTTCTGGTTCCTGGACCTCCGTTGATGGTTACACGATGAGGGCAAACTGCTGTGGCTGTGCTAGACACTCTTGGGGTTCTAAAAAGCAATTAAAAAATGAAGGAATTCTTGTACAAAATGTTTTGAGAATGAAGTATGCAATCACAACCAGATGTAAAACTTGTCAACACAATTGTTTTCTTTTTTTAAAATTTTCCTCAAGAAAACACAAAATAGATAACATTATTTAAGACATTTTATTTGAAACGCATGTAATTTGGTAGTTTCCAGAATAAATTGAGAGAGCAAATATAAAAACCAGGAAGGCGATTTGTCAGTGTTCAAGCTTTTCTATATGCTCAGTTCAAATCAAACACCAGGTACATGTACATATTGGGGTACATGTGTACATGTACATGTCTTTTTCCTTCCTCCATGATGCACTATAGAAATGTGTTGGCTTTTTGGATGCTGCTTTTTCACCATTGAAGAACCTGCACCTTATTATGTAACAAGCCATAGACCTGAAGAAAGAGCATTGCCTAAGCATTGTCTGCAACCAGCTTGACAGCTCCATTAGCCATGCAGGTCAAATTTTGAATTTGAGTAGAGGAAGAGGTCACTGGACATGCTCAATCCTGCCAGCAAATGCCTGCTTTTGCAGTTGACACATATGGTAACCATGAATGCTGTAAGGTGCAGATAACTATATCAAAAAATATTTTCGGTGGGTTGGGTGGTGGGCGAGTGAGTGAGCAAGTCAGGGGGAAAAGGGGAAAAATAAATCTAAACTAAAATAAAACTACAAATAAAGTTGAACAGGAGAAAGCTTGAAACAGGAAAAAAGGAAAATTTCTGAAAGCAAAATTCACTTTCAGTAGAAAAGATTAAAAAACTAACTGCGCAGAACCTAGTTCCAGTTTCAAAGTGAAGCCTTCCATGGAAATCACAAAGAATCCTGGCGGAATTTAAGTAAGGCACAAGGTTTCCGAACAATTTTGAAAGTTTTGTTGCCTTCAGGGATGAGATTTGGACATAAGAAATTCACAACAAATTCCCAACCAAACAGAAGCATGACAATCACAGTATAAATACATGTACAGGTGCACATACTATGAACAGAGTGGTATGTACCTTGCTGAAGATAGTGAGGAATCTTTTTATTCCTTTTAAGAGGTTTTCACGTGATGTTTTAACATGACAGGCCAAGGCATTTCAGGGAGCATACCGCTACCACGTCTGTGGAGGTGTGTGCATTTTCAAATCTCTGTATTTCTATTTGCAATTCCATGTAAGGCGGAATGTTGAGAGACTTAGATGGTGCACGCATTTCTGCTCACATCTGTGTACAGGTACATGTAAGTTGAACGCTGATCATCGAAACTCGTGACTGAAACTCCTTTATATGATATGCACAACAAAAAAATTCTCATAACCATGACATTTCATTTTAAGAACCAATGAGCCAGTTTCATAAATGATGGCTGTGATAAATACATGAGTAACAAGTTCGATTGAAATTCTATTTCATTCCAACATCCTTTGTTTTTCCTGAGTTGTTTGGGTGTCTTTTTTTTTAAGTTATCAGTAATAATCGCCAGTGATGAAACTTAACTTCAAGAATCCAGATAAGTGAAGTGGTTACCTACATGTACCTTACCCTCCAATCATGACCCAGTTTCGAATCCCACCTAGGTTGACATGAGGAGAGCAGCAAGGAGTCAGAGTGAGCACCGAAGTGTACAAAACCCCTGAAATTGGCCAAAATACTTGTGCCAATAAATACAATGTGCATGTAGAATAAAATATCTTACGTTTTGACAAGTCCAAGAAGTCTTGATCCAAGTGGATTTGACGCCCCTTCTGCAGGCATCTATGAAGGAAGTGTCTCTCTTCAACCTGAAGGAGAATCACACAAACATCATGCAATTAAGAATTTTTTACTGTTGACAAAAATAAGCTTTCCCTCAGCCTGCGCTGCACCTTCATGGATCTTACCAAAGTACAAACACTTCAGAAAATATAGGCCTTCAAAGATGCTACCCTAATAAATCACCCATTTGGGGCGGGTGCAAAAAGGTGATGTGGCATGCAGATTTTGAAAGGGCTATAACAGAAAACTGTTAAAAGATATGAATTTGGAACTTGTGTTTTGTTCATTTGGCCCAGATATATTCGGAAATTCTCTGTAGTCAATCTGATTGGCTGATGGACTGGTGAGTTTCCGGATTGGTGAGATGTCCAACATGTACGGTACATGTACAATCACTGAAACCAAAGAATGTCATTTTCATCAACATACAATCAACTTGATTTCTTTCTCTTACACAAAAACTGCACTGGATATTGGTTCATGAACCAGTCCCCAGTTTTCATTAAAGTTGTGCTGATATCCTTGTGCGGATATCATAATTTACCATCCAAATGAATCACCCCAAATATCACGATAGTAATGCATATTACCAGCTGCACATGTACATGTACATGTAACAATTCTGAGTGTTTTCAAGGTCACAATCCATGTGCATCTCTGTTAAAGTATTAGCCTGGTATTCAATGTCTATAAACCACACTGAACACCTGTGACATACGTACATGTACATGTACATGAGTTCATCATCATGCAGCACATCAAGGAAAGATTGCTGAAAATGTATCAAAATGTTTCGGGAAAGATTTCCTTTTCGAGTATTTTCCATTTAAATTCATTTAGTGATTGAGTGAAGCACCATCTTGTGACAATCCACGCACTATTCTCCATCTAGAGGCTAGATAGGACATGGCATACGATACACGTACACGTTTCATTGAAAGTTTGGACGGTTTTTCAAACTACTGTGGCACGCGCACATCACGTACTGTATGCCACAAGTTAGTCTGGCGTGTCTGGCTGAAGAATTCGTTGCTCTATTTTCTCTCTCTTTTATAAGGAAAATGATTGAAATCTGGTTTGGATACGAGCAGCTGGTGAACTCCCTCAGTCCAGACTCAAGGATAATTGTGTGGCTGGAATTGCCTTCAATTCTAAATGTGTTAAAAAAATGTTAGAAAAATCAAACTAAAGGCATAAGGCCTGACCTGTCAATGACAGGCTAAAAGCTATTACAACAAAGCGATATGTACATGTAAGGTCCTAATTAACGATTCCGTTAGGAGTTGGTTTTTGACAACACAGCTGGCTCTCCAAATTAGTCAAATTTTTCAACTTAAATCCCTTCACAAGTAGGCTCTGTTTACTGGAATCTGCCGGAAATCAGTTTATATCCCGCAATTTGTGAACAATTTTGATTTCATTGAATTTGATGGTGTTACCGGTATTTATTTTTATCCACAGAATTCGAACACTTGTGGAATAACTGGTCGGTACAACTGAGACATATTTACCCCAAAACAAATAATTAAAGGCAGCCATGATGCCATACCGAGACTTGATCGAATGTGTCCATAAGGGTTTCATCTAGAGCAGTTCAAACAGGGTTATGTGAAATCGGTCACTGTTATTATTTAAATTTGTTTAAAGGTACAGTCCATCATTTGCAGTAATCTAAAAACCAACTGACCAAACTGTTGAAAAGCATACATGTACAGTACTCTTTTAACGGTTATGGAACTAAACTCCCTGTGAATACTTTTTTCTGGCCAACTGCTGGCTGTTGTGAAGAAAACCACGAGGACCGTTTCCAACAATGTGTCTAAAGACATCAGAAGCACGTGTAAGCGTTAACAAGACACGCAAGCACAGTTATTATAGAGCGTTTTCAAAACAAGTGGATTCAGCTTAGACTTTGGTTTCGCTGGTTCCAGCCATTTCGAAGCAGCGTTCGAAACAACTTGTTCAAGCTCTGACCAAAACCAGCAAAATCAAAGTCTAAGCCGAATCCTTTGGTTTCGAAAACACTCATAGATCATCAGTTCAGCGGGAGACATTGCGTTACTGCATTCAAATGAATGTGAGAATGCTGAATTCAGTCACAACTTAAAGCAAGACTCGGCAACTTTGGATCTGAAATCAAAATCCTACTGGTAGAAATTGTTTTTCACAAAATGCTAGTACCATATTCACTGAGCCCAAACTTCATCAGGTTTGTTCTTATGCACCCTTCTTTAAATTTTGAGAAATTTTGTTGCCTGAAAGGAACATGAGTACACAGACGACAAGTGATGGACTGTGCCTTTAACAAGAATTCTTCTTGCTCATTCTCTTAAACCAACTTTGAGTAAAATAGCTTGGTTTCGATTTCATGCGTTTGTTTTAAAAAGTTTTCATCATGATGGATCAACTAAAAAATCAGACTGAACTGTTGATGCAGAATACCTTTTATATTTATTTTATTTTGCTGGTGAGGGATTGTTGGGTTATTTTGTCCATTTTTAATTATGTCTTTTGTTATCCATTCTCATTGGAGACTTTATAGAAGTAAAATACTTTTTGCTTAGTGTTTTGTCTCTTAAGAATCCGTTACTGTACTAGAACATGTATATTGTCAACTCTAGAAATATGCATTTATATTTTTACAATTTGGTGGTGAACAAATAATTAAATAACTGGAAAGATTTTTCTGAGGGATCAAAATTGAAAGGTGTTTATTTTGTGGAGCTGCAGTCTTTAATAAAGTGAGCGGAATGAAGAGGGAAACAAGGTTGTGCCCAGGACAATGTGCTTTCTGTCTTGTTCTATCATACAGCTTTGTACAATAAACAACTGCTGAACTACAGGCTAGCAAAATGTGTCACCACGCATGCGCAATGCATGCATGCCGCGGTGTGTGCCTTGCCCTTTCACAATTTTCGTTGCGCATTTGTCCGTTTCTGAACCTTTTTCATTTGTGTAATTTCACTTGCTTTCCGTCAAAAACTAATTCCGTGTCAGTGTATAGCCTGCAATGTGAGACGGAGTACCAAAAACGGAAGCAAAGTTTGAAGAGACAACGTACTAGGCTGAAAATTCGGTCCGATTCAAGGTCATCACGTCAGTAGAACTCTGCACCCAAAACACCGCAGGGTCACAGGCATGTCGCCCAAGCACGCCACACTGCCACAGAGCGTGCGCTCGGCAAGCTAGCACATGTGCAATACCGAACTCAGTGACCTTTCGGGCTCGACATTTCCGTCCGAAAAGGTGGATCAAGCGCTAGTGGGAACGTGACTTGTGGTTTCGTTGCGGTAAGATAACAATCACACCAAAATGCTGGATCAAGATCCACCTTTTTCCAATTCAAGTGGGAATGCGCTGTATGAATTGCAGTTCACTACATTGAAGATTACCATGCTCTGTGGTTTTACATGTTTATTGGAAATAAGGAAACTAGATGGTGTGTGGTGTGCGAGACATTTTACAGATGTTGCCTTCCGATAATCAAGACATTGCAATTTTTAGACCTTTGAAACCTCAGAAAACAACGATAATAATAATAGTCAGTTCTTTTATAGCACATATTGCAGAATGTGTCTATGCGCATTATACCTGTACATTGGGCTCACATCCTCTGAACATTCCGAAAACCATCTCAGCTCCCTGGGGAGTATACTAGCCTGATGCTGCCATTTTGGTGCAAACGGCTACACATAACCATGTCTGCCTTCACAGGTACCCGTTTACAGGTACTTCTGGGTACAGAGGGGCACATAGTGATAAAGTGAGTTGCCCAAGATCGCAACATGCTGCCACCAGCTGGATTCGAACCCCCGACCTTATGATCAGAAGCTACAAACCCTAACCACTGGGCCACATGCCCCAGTGCAATAGTACAGACACGCATACAGACTAAAGTGAGTCATTTTCTTGAATGTTAATTCATAATCTTGACAAAACTGAAAAAAATTCAAGTGTATTATTTCCACCCAGTTCATGTTCTCAAATGCTCAGTGAATTTCAAGCAAAAATACATGTATATTTCAACCCCACAGAGATAATTGAAGATAAAAGAGCAAATTCAAATAGACATTTAAAGCTTGGGTCACAAACTAGAAAGAATGACAGTTGATGTAATACTGCTTGTAAAATCACCGAATGGTTTGTTAAATGATCGCACCATATACTGCTCGGCCACTGCGTACTCGGGCTTTGCCGTCACCACATGGGAAATCCTGCTGCGCTATGTTACAACAGAATGTGCTCATATGCTCAGTCTTTACCTCCCACTTCCTATGCTACCGGTATCTGCAACCCTGTTTTAATGTTTGGACTAAAATCCCAATTTCCGAAATACTGAAAAAAATTCACCGTCTGAAATTGGAATTCAAAACCACATATCCAAAACTGAAAATAAAAATATTTTTAAAATCTGGATCGACCTTCCTTAGCAAAAGAATTTCCCCCATTAACCTGGCACATACGAAGGGAGCGATTTCCCTAAAAAGAGGTTATTGTCCAGCTCAAATACACATCAACTTATAATCTTTCGTAAGATGTCAGTGTTTTGTGAACTCTTGGTTTCATTGACTGTAATCGCAAGGTGTGGAATTTCTGCCAAAGCAGCAGTGCGGCCTATCATCAAAGAACAAATACAGCCCTATGCTCAACCTGTTTGTGTGTGGTGGAATATTGCCGGGAAATGACGAAGTATTTCCAACTGCACTTGGCGGAATGGAGTTGGTGTTTTTAATTGTAAGGCGTAACTGCAGCAAAGCTATCCTATCCCCCCCCCAAAAAAAGGATCAGTATTGCACTTCAATCCACAAAGCAAACAAACTTCGATCATGCCTTGAAAAAATCCACTAGTCTTGAGGGGTTCATCTGAGAAAGTTAATAACTGGACAGTTACATGTACAACGTGGGTGCAACCTTTGCAAAATGGAGCTTGCATACATGTACGTGTAGGTACTGGGTACCATACCAGTACATCAGGGATCTATCGCATCCAAGCTGAGCCACATGAAAGCAAAGCAATCTACCAGTGCTTCAGCTGCATCAGGTTTGAGCAAAAGTTTGAGACAGTCAAACATACATGAACATGCAAATAGGTTGCCATGAGCCAAAAAGATCTCTAAACTGATCGTCGACCTTATATATACCAGGTGAGATTTCAGCCCAAACAGCAATTACAGTACATGTAATTCAGGAGCACGGAAATCAGAAAAAACCTGATTCACAGAGCAAGTACCGGTACTTTGGGTAAGTGGTCCACTGTGACCAAAAACACAGTATTTCCTACAATGTGAATCAACATTTGAATCAACAAGAGTCATGCATGTACATGTACTGGAACACGCATGACTTGACTCTTGGCAAATCAGAAACCTTGCTCAACTCACACTTTGGTTAACTTCACATTTTTCTCTCCACCCCTGTGATGTTTGACATGATGAGATTTCACTGTAGTAATAATATGAAATGCTTCATGAAGTGGTGATGTACTATCACTACTTACTGACTGTAGACTGACTACATGGACCGTTCAATGTGTACAAGTTTACATATTCTTAGGATTTGATGGCGTAGCATTTTTGGAATGCTCACATAATCAAAGTGAATGACGCTTAACGCACCATAAGATAAAATTAAAGGATTACCAAGTTTCAAATTATCTTCATGCAGTCAGAAATAGAATAAAAAATCCTACCTTTTGGCCAAAGCCGAGACCCTGTTGTTCCAGATGGGACAGGGCACTCCTTCTGCATGTCAATGTACATGAGGCAGTTGCACTCGTTAACCTGAGGGAGAATCCAAGAAATATACAAGTTGAAAAATAACGAGTTATGACTTTTACAATGTACATGTACAGTACACAGTACATTTCCATGTACGGTGTATGGTCAGTAGTACTCCTCAGCTTGGACCACACCACTACCGTATCTTGTGACATCTTTCGTGTGAAGAACACTCACTTTTCTGATTAAACATTTACATCAAATGGAAAATCGACTCAAACAGTTCAACTGTGTGTATTTTGTCAGTTCATTATGTATACCATGGGGTGTACCAAGGGCATGTTGATAGCTTTGGCAATTTGGAGGTACCAGCGGTGTGAAATTTATTAGTTTTTTGAAGTGATAATGCTAGAACTTGGTGAGATTTCAGGGCGAAAAATTAATATTTGAACTTTGCTAGGGATCGGTTTTTTTTTAGGGTGAGTAGGGTTGCTCAACGGCTTACATGTACACATACAAGGTACATGTACCGGTGGGTGCCCATTTTATTTTTAAGAGTCCCATGACATGGCGCACTCCACCTTACATTTGACTTTCCTCTCACAGCATTTGCTAAACTTTTTTGTTGAAAAACTCAAAAAGTCATTTGGTTACGGTGTTAAACCTCTGTGAACAATTTCTCAAGATCGAACAGGATTTTCCGTTCTGGTAAGAAAACACTCACCTCTGTTTACCTACATTTGCATATCAGCGTGCATGCGCATCAAACCTCACTGAAAAAGTCCCCCAAGTCACACCCTCCACGCCCACTGCATGTCCCCCATAAAAGGCTGTGTAGCACTAAGACTCGTCCTTGTTTTTGTTTTTTCAGATCTCTCTCCAGACTTTTTTTTTGAGTAGGGAGGGATGGTTAACAGAGGCGAGTGTTTTCTTACAAGAACAGAAAATACTGGAATTCCATTACAGAAAACAACTCTCCTCTGTTTACCTACATTTACAGATTAGCACCGTTAGGTAACAATTTGGGAGGGAAGGGACATGCAGGGTAACGAAAGTCTAAACTGAGCCCATTCAAAGACGAAAAAGGTTGTTTAGACATTCCCGGAAGCTGCCTATCTAGTTGTGAGAAATGATAACTTTTTGGGGTGTAGAGGCTGCTGATCGGCCAACCTGCTTGAGGGTTTTCCCGCTCATGACACCCTCTATTTGAACCACATTCTTCAGGTAGCGTCAAGTCAAGGTGAGATTCTCCCAGCAGGCCGTTTTCATTACACATGTATCTGAAACAGAAACTCCAAGCCCGTGGGCCCAGGATGTTGACGTGCTGCTTGTCTCATGGGCACCTGTTTTCGATCCTCAATATCGAGAGGACTTAGACGTATTATTGCCTCCGATCTTAACTGAGTGATTGTGGTCACAGAGGCCGGGCAAAGTAGTTGGATGGTCGTGATGAACAACTGCTTGACGTCACCTCATAATGGCTGCATACGAGCAAAGAAATACGTGGAAGCTTGTACGGGAGACCACCATAAATCCTCTGCCATTGTTGAAATCGCTGTCAAACTTGGGATGAAGCTATCTGAGGAAAAGAAATCGGTTGAATGATCTGCGGTCAGAGACCCCATGTGGGTTCCCGGTGAAGGTGGCCTGGTTCTGTGGACTAGGCACAGAATAGACCCCCACGTAAAAATGTTCAGGAAGCCCGGAGAAATACCATTTTAATGGCAGGCTGAAGAAGAGCAGAAGCCTCTACTAGATCAATGGGAGGCTTGGGAAGCAATGATAGAACGATACTTTGATCCCCCTAAATGTTTAAAGAAATAGATGATCTGAAGACCAGAGGTAAGCCAAAGAAGAAAATTCCTGATGGTAGGTGAGGATGAAGAATTTGGGATCGATAGCTGTCGTCTTCGTAAAGCGGAGAAGCCAGCTACCATAAGCCTGCCTGTTAGGCTCCACCTGTTTCGTGGGCTACTGAGGCAAAACCTACTTCCCAGAGGTCAGCTACTCAGAGGGAGACTGTGACATCATCCAAGCACACTATTGAAGGGAGGCTGGATCCAGATGCGTAATTGGAGACCTGGTTAATTGAGTCTGGAGGTCTGGGCAGTCGAGGAGCCTGACTGGAGAATAAATAAGTAGGCCCAGGAGGCAAGGGAACTGAGGCTGTTGTAGCCAAAATGAGGCAAAGAGAACATTCTGGATAATTCTGTCTCTCATTAGCAACTGGAAGTACCCATTCTAACAGGAAGGGGAGGTGCAGGCATGACTTCCCCCTCAATGTGGTTGGGCAACAAATGAAGGGATCAGTCTGTGGGAGTGACGTTGCCCCATGGTGGGGCGTCAACTGAAGAAGTCTTCCTCTGTCCAGTGGGTGGCTTGAAGAGAGAAAAGTTAGCATAATGACTGAGGTCCAGCCGGTCTGGAGTCTAGAGGCAATGGGCCTCATGCAGCACGGTCTGGTGGATCTTGTTATCAAAGGGAACAGGCTACAGCCATTGGCTGCAGATGGGCAAAGGCCACTTGGCCTCAAATACAACCTCTCAAAATACCAGAGGGGAACGAAGGTCAACTGAAAAGAGCCCCAGGCTGTTTTGAAAATTTGTGTTGTGGACGAATTAATTTACAAAGTGTGTTCGTCCCTTCAATACGGGCGTTTCACAATAGTGCGCCTCCAAGAGTTTACAATGCATTGACCAACACAGAGTGCAAAATCTGTCGACCCTTTCCAAACGCACATTGGGTCAACTGATTTTGCGCACTGTGATTGGTCAACGCCTTGCAAACTCTTGGAGGCTCACTGTTGTAAAACGCCTGAATTTCAAGAGGGTGCTTAACTTTGAAATTGCAACCCCCCCTTTTTTTTAATACTGCTTATTTAATAAGCCGTGTAATTACATGTTTGTGTACTGAACGGTTGTACAGTAAGTATATCAGTAAAAAAGTGACTGTACATGTACATGTTATTTACCATGTGGTGTTGTATGGGCACCGTTGCATCCATTACTGATCACAAGGACCCCAAAAGTAGCAGTGCTATTTTGTGTGTGTGTTTTGTGAAATTAACAGCATAAAATGGGACAAAGACTGCCAAAAATCACCAAGGTGACAAAACTTGCCTTATTTCCAAAGACAATGCCATTACGCACAACTTGCACCAGTCAGGTAACCACCATGGGAACCCATGGCGAGACTGGTCACCCAAGGTCACACATCCTGTACATGTAGCATATCATTCCATGATGAAACCCTTGAAGCAGACAAAAACCTTGAGCCATGGTAAGGAAATTTGTGGGAACATGCTCGCCAAACTACAAGGAAACAACCTCGAAATATAATCATGAACGCAAGTAAACAGGAGCAATTTCTGTGAATAAGCCTGTACGACTTTCCGTGCAACGTGGACGTGTTTAGGATAGGCAGGAAGACTCGTCGCAAAGGCTACTGTAACTAAAGTACCGGTACAGCCAGTGGGGGCCACTCCACGCCGAAATTTAGTGGACAAACGGTAACCAATAAGGGATGCTGCGGGTCCAGCATTATGCACCACTGCGACATGCAAGGTGTAGTGTATTGACACTATATGTACATGTATCTTGTTCAAAAAATACACCAACCAGGCAGAGGATCACCAAAGTCTATCCAGTTCTTCTTTGGGAAGGCGCGGTGGTACAGGGACTAGAGCTGCAATGAGTCGAGTCATAGTTGCTCCGAGCGAGAACCAAAAGATGTGTAGCATCGTCATCACACCCCACTGCATCCAGCCACCTTATATACATGTAAACAGCCCCATCTTCAACATCTCTTCAGTCTCCTAACGACGGACTGAGCACGCAGTCCGAAACGTTCAGTATACTCCCGGTTCTTTTCAGAACCACAAATACTCATAAGAGAAATATATTCCTTAGCATGGTGCTATCGCAAGCCTTTCCAGCACTGTCCTTCACCTGAATAGCCTGAAATTCCATCCAAAAGATGTGTGTTCATTTGTTTTGTTGTTTGTAAATGAAAAAACCAATCCTAACTCATTGCGTCGGTGCGCAAGTTAAATTAAGGCACCCTTCCACACTGTGGGTCTAAACCTGCAACGTGAGCCACACATTCGACAAAATTACTCCCAGAGCAAGCCTGACAGAGGAACGCAATGCACATGAGTGTTACCGGTATGTTTTAACAGAGTTGATCGCTCTGTCCATGAAAGTGAAACTCACAAACACACCGGCACACAATGCACCTAAAACGTACATACAATGTATGGAAAGGCGCCTCAAGCGGTATGCGCGGGGCACACTGAGTATGCGTGACCAATTTACCTTCAAAGCATGGTCCATGCATGAGTGCACACAGGAACTCAGTTGGAAGACCTTGTACCCGAGGGTTTGTCTTGAACCCTAACGTGACCAAAGCGACATGTAGAATGTAGTGCTGCACATGACATACCGTAAATGAGTACAAGACGAAAGGTAAGGCAATGCTGACGAATGACAACAGCTTCATTGGAATTTAAGAATGTTTGAGCAGCACTTACATGTAAATTGGATAATTTTCAAACCCTGAACCCTGAAAATACTGGTCCTGTGACTGTGCATACATGTAGTTTTATTCCTAAACACCAAATTCAACAGAACCAAAACTGACTGTGTTGAGTTTTGATTCCAAGAACTAGGCAACGAGTGAATAAATAAATGTATTGAGTACATATACATGTGTACATTCTTCTTTTAAAGAAATGCCAAAGAATCAAGAAAGCAGTAAGTGGTCATTGTACCGTTTACGTTCCATGCAGTTTTCCAGCATTGGCCTGATGAACAATAAAAGATTTTACGACGGCCGGCAGGGATTAAGCATCACGCACCGTGCTGATTAAGACACTTTGATTACCGCTTTTTTAAACATCATTACAACGGTGATAATGTTACCACAGTGATTGTGTTCCGTTTGTCTGTTTATTGTGAGCAGTACTGTAGACTGAGTGGGAGGGGCACATCGGTCAATGAGGGGGAACGTGAGCTCATCCCCTAGACGAAAATGGTAACTTAGTCTAAGGCCAAAGGTCTTGTCTAAGAGCCTGGGTCGTAGCATAAAAAATTGGTAGGGGTCCATTGATACTGGTTCAAGTATAAAAGCCTCGACAAGGAATGGAAGTTGACACGGTTGAAGCTTACCTACCTCTGTCATGACTGTAAATGATAGATTAGCCTGCTGAAGAATACGGAGGCTATCCTCATCAGTGGACAATGGTGCACAGATGAGAGGCAAAAGATGCCTCAGAAGGAGATTCGGGAAACAGTATCAACTTCTGAAGTGGGGATTGGATATCAGTCAATCCAACAAGTGAGACTGACAGTGAGGCTGTGAACGGGTGTGAGTATCATGCCAAAACAACACTGAGAAGTGGCCCCACCATCCGCAGGGATAGTTACGTCATTGGCCACTGGAAAGTGTGAAGGAATCCCCCCTGATGAGCTTTACAAAATGGGGATAGTTTATTGGAAACACTGTTGAAAAATCTGGATGCTCGTACCCAACGGGCAATGGTCATTTGAAAAAAAAGGCCAAGCACTTGGATGAGAACGAGGTTGAAATTGTTGAATCTGACCTGCAAAAAAAAGCTGTCCTCTTGTGGCTAAAATGTGATGACGATGTGTGTGGTGGGGGTGCTTCGGGCCTCCGTGACCGGGTGGGGCTCGCTATAGTTGCTCGCTATGGTTCGGTATGGTTGCATCAAGTGTCGGGCCTCACCCTCCTGCCTGTACATGTACATGGACATCGGATTTTGGTGCTTCCATGCGCTCACATCTGGTTACCACTGGTGTGAAGGATTTGCCAGGGAATAGTGCTGGTTGAGACTGGTCCCAGGCTTGGCCCCGGAGAATTTCGAACCATTGAACCCAGCATATTAGACTCACTTGGTGGTGATGGTGGAAACATCAGCCTGGAAGGCCGATCTGGCTGGAGGGACCGGGAGAATTGCCGGAACGTGGCTTGAATGAACAGGTCTCTGTCGAATTCAGCAAGATTGCATATGAACGTGAAGCTCCACTGTATTATGATTTTGCACGATCTGGACTACATGTGTCGCTGAAAAAAACTAGGACAAGTCTCAGAACTACAGGGCCTTTTCAGGGGGGACATGCAGTGGGCGTGGAGGGTGTGGCTTAGGTGACTTTTCCAGAGAGGTTTGACGCGCATGCGCACTGATATGCAAATGTAGGTAAACAGAGATGAGTTATTTTCTGTCACGGAATTGAAGTTTTCCATGCTGAAGGTGGCAAGTACAATGTAAATACATGTAGGCTTGCGGTAGCACAATGCAAAATAAGACATGTGTACATGTATCTCTTTGATTTGTATAGTGTGGATCTGATAAGAGCCAGAGAGCACTAAACGTTTCTAACAGTATGCTTTGTCCGTCACCAGGAGACTGCCTGGAATTGAATGACGTTTGTAATTGCCAACTTTGAAACTGTGGGACACATATTAGTATATGTATGGTGTATTTTAATTTCGTGGTTATGGTTTTAAGTTATGTGACTAAGCATCTTTCACCAATTTGGTAAAACTTACAGCATACATGTAAATTACGACTTTTCATTCATTACTGGGGGACTGGGATTTTAAGATTGTTCACGTCTGTAAATAATGCTGTTTTAGCCTTCAATTATTCAGCTCTAATCAGGATGCAGGATGGGCACGGTCATTGGTGTTCCAGATATCAGTCATGACTCCCCTCATTTCATCAGACATTGTAATTGAATAGACCTACAACATAATGACGTAATGCAGTGTTTACCGCACTGGGTGAAAGGTGGGGATGTTGCAGGAATGCGTTGACGTGACACGTTATGTGTAACGTATACTACATGTATATGGTGTGTGTATCGACCTGACTCGAAGAAAAAAAAATTAAAATGGTCCATGCGAAAATAAATAAATGGCCTTATTTCTCATGGAAATCTGTCACCTTTTGCGGTCCCTTGGAAGTAAAAAAAACCACACAGCTCTGGCGTTCGTTGAGTGCTTGATAAACACAATGGAGCAAAGCAGTTCACATTGACCATTTCGGACGGTAATCAGGAATTTTTTTATTTCACTTTTTTTTTATTCCAGGTCGATACACACGCCATATAGTATACGTTACACATAACGTGTCACGTTGACGCGTTCCTGCAACATTCCCACCTTTTACCCACAATGCACCGCAGTAAACACTGCACTACATCATTATGTTGTAGGTCTATTCACTGCTGTACACTTCAGGAACTCACCCCCCCCCAGAGTTGATTACTTAATGGCTCATTTGTAGAACCAGCCCTAATTTAAACACGGACACCAGTAGCACAAAACGACTTGACATCATCATGTGTCACATGACACATAAAGCCATCATTTTGACATCGTGATTCCAAACCTGACCTTCAGTGTGAGATTTTGTCTCTGCCAAATGACCGGTACACGTACTTGTAGGACTTGAGCCTTACAGATCCAAGACTTGACCACAACTTTAAACTACACTGTACTGGCCAACTGGGCCAGTGTGGTCATACCTTGACTAACAAGACGTGCATCGTAATCATGCCTCTATTTGTCTCTCCAAAAATAAATCTCTGAGTGACGAACAAATGACAAAGCTCTGTGGGTGAGCACATGTAGGAGAACTATAAACCAAACATCAATGGCTTCCTCTGTAAATAAATTTTAAGATGCACGATTCTCTAAAATGATGAAAAGATACCAGGAATTTAAGTCAAACCTTTCTTCAACCCTACTGTCAATAAATTGGAGCTGATTTTCTAAAGGAGTAACTTGAAATTCCATGGAGACACTCACCAATATCTTATGGCCAAATGGCAGAACAGTCTTGAGGTTCTCTTGCTGTCAGGTCAATGGCTTGAGTGATGACAAAAAGCTCAGCGTTGACCTGTGACCAGCCGCCTGGGGCAAAAAGTTCACAAAATGAATAACCCTGCAATGTTACACAGCAAAGTTATGGCTTCCTAATGTAACTGTGGAAACTCGATACATGCAAATGACTGTACCTCAGAATGACAGGATATTCTAAGCTCTTTACTTTTTGGATTGCACTATTCTTTATCAATAATCAGTAAGTCTTCAATTTATTTATTTGCAAGGAATTTGTTCAATATACCCAGGTTAACTTTTAAAAAGTTCCAAAAACATCTAAGGAAATAAAAAGATTATATTCATCAAGTCCAAAAGATGTTCAGGTAAGAAGTTAAAGTGACAATGTATGGTACATAGTCGTTTACCAGTAGGACACGTGACATACGCTTCGCTCAGGCTACATGTAGCTGTGTAGCTGGCATGTGGAAACAAGATTTCAACTCTCCTTAACCTTGACCTCTGAGAATGGTTAAATGATTGCTTTCAGGTGCAAATTTGATTAGGAGAGTGGAATTTGTGTCACCAGTAATTTATCTCAGAAGCTGGATTTAAAAAAACATAACATCATGACCCCGCATAAAGTAAAAAGCCAAGGCACGTGAAGGTGCCTTTTGGTTTCCAGAGATGTACATGTACATGAACCTGTAGTCAGGTGTACGTGGGTCAGTGTACTATGTACAGGTTGATCAGCATTCCATTGAAATGGAGATTGAGTGTGTACTTGGTACATGTACATACCTTAACAGTAAGGGAAAACATGTGCACATGTATTCAGTGATGCCCCAAGGAAAGAATTCTTTTTCTATGGCCACCACTAATTTTTATCCTGCAACTACTGTATTAGCCATCTGATTCTGAAAGCAGTAATATTACCTAAAAAGTCAAATTAGTCGGAAAAATATTGAGGTAATCACTTAGAAAATGCTTTTAGACCAGTCTCATAGGGCTTGTGCACAGGGTTTCAAGCATTGTATGTACAATGTACATGTATATGAAAGAGGAAATTCTACGGCATTCTTAAATGTAAGCACATGCATGATACTGCTTACATAGGTATGTGTAGGTACGGGTACCTTGCATGATGAAATACCCCTTAGTGTAAACTGCCACTTTTGACGAGAAGTATTTCCAGGGAAAAGTTCCATAAACCGACAACACTAATTTTCCCTTAAACTGTTATGACAAAAAGTGATAACGTCCTACAAAGTGACATTTAACTAAGAAAATTCTGAAACATTTACTTTGAAAACGTTTAGGTTTTTCAGACAAATCTCATAGGTTTGTGCACAAGGGCATCAAGTGTTGTCAGTATGTACAGGATATCATGGAACTCTTTCCATTTCCAGCTCTGTATGGTGAATCTCTCTGTGGAATATACGGGCACCACCAACTTTCAGTAAATTTTGATAGCGGACAGGTTTAAAAAGGATTACAAATTGTACGCGCTCGGCGAAAGAGGAGAAGTGTGGCGAACGCGCCAAAACAACCAGCCAGAGTAACGTGTGCACCGTCTGATTGGTTGGGGTGCAGCCGTTGTTGGGAATGGGCCAAAGCCGCACGCGCAGCATAAGCAACTCCGCTGGTATCATGAACGCTCTCACCCCTCTGGCCCAAAGGGGGTTCCCCGGAGACAGGCTCCTGGGAACCGTATTATTTTGGGGGGCTAGAGATATGAAAGGTGGTTTAGTAACTTACGAGAACAGGTTTAAACAAAGGGGCCCCTTCCCATTTTGGAAAAAAAAAATGGCAAAAAGTTTTGCCCTATACCAGTCCTCTTTTCTGTTCTTTCCCCCTGGTATATGGAACTCTGGCCCACTCTGAGGAGGAAGGAAAGAGTTCCACATACGGACCTCACTTGACACCCTGTGCACAAACCTGAGATGACACTGGTCACATAAAGTGTTTTCTAAGTAAACGACTTAGATTTTTCCCTCCTAAATGGAACTTTTCTGGACACATTTTTGCTCTCTGGCGGCAAATAAGTCACTGTAGGGAACAATTACTGGTGTCCGTATATGGAACTCTTCCCCAAAGGAAAAGTTTACTCCATAATCTCTCCATGTCACAAGCCCACAGCGTTGGGTATTTCTTGCTAGGCCTACCTGTACATGTATAATTATCTGCAAGTTGTGGGAGGCCTATAGGCCTACTAAACAAAGTGGCTGGCCCGCTGGTACTCCAAATCTGTGCCCACATTCTGGACGCAAACTTTCAGTAACTTTGTAAAATTTTGGGCTGAATTTTATGGCACTAAACATGCTAAAACTACTCATAAGGTTTGTTAATGGTACCAGTATTTGACCAAATAAATTTTAAGCCTTTAAAATTTGAGGTTTGTTGTCAATGATCAAGCTGAATGAGGAGTGTGGGGAAAAATACAGCCATTTTCCTAGTTCCGGATCACGAAAATTATTCAGTCAGACTGAAGCTACAAAAATCCTCAAATTCCGGTGAAATGTGGTCAATAATCTGCCTTGTGTGTTGAAGATACTGCCTAATTATTTTTAAAATCCTCGCTTTTAATTTTGAGTCACAAGATTAACGAAAGTGACAAGGATACATTTCCCTGTTCTGTATTGGTTTAACCAGTTCCGGATCACGACAAAAACTTATTCACAAATAAAAAGTACAGTAACTGCGTGAGAAATCCATTTTGCAGCCAGAACCTTTTTAACAAGCTGAGTTTCTAATGAAGAATTAATTTAGAAAAAATTATTTTATGTAAGAATTCATAGGAATTAAAAAGTAGAACCTGCATAAATTTTAACTAGACTTTTTCAGCTGTGCAATGAGCTACATGTATCAACGATGCTATCCCCTACACCGCACACCGAACTATGCATGTGTGAACGATCAATCGATCACACCAGTACCAGTACCAGCAGGACCAGTAGGATCTCTAAAATGGTGGTCCTGCTGGCCAGCATGAAATTCAAGTTAATTTCGACCCCTGTAATGCACAATCCCGAACTAGGATTTAATAATATACGTTCCATTTTTGGCCAAGTTTGAACAGACGGAAACTCTACAAGTCATTAGATGCAAAAGTTTATTTGACTGTTTAAGTATGAATAAAGCACATAGAATCACACGTGGTGAGCGACCTATCGCCCAGAATTTTTTTCCCCGAATTTTGTGGCTCCCGCAAATTTTGACAAAACGTTCAAATCTCACCAAAATTTCTTTTCTAGAATTTTTGGGAGAACCAATTTTGTACAAGAAGCAGCCTACATTTCACCTTTCCAGCAGAACTTGTCTTGGAATGTACAACTGAAGAATTAGACTATTTTTTTATTTCAAGCAATCCGGAACTGGGAAAAATCCGGAACTACAGTAGGTGTCGGAAAGCAACGACTGTGGCACATTAACAAACAAAATGGAAAACGGCTGCCATAATCGAGGTCCAAAATATCACAAAATTATGTACTTGATAAAGATGTCTTGACTTACCTCGCTTTGTATATCATCCACATTTTGTCTGTATGCCTGCCTTGCTGATAAAATTAAGTTTGCTGCCTAAAATTGACGTCCAAAATTCGGGCATTTTTGAATACCAAGCGCCACGTTGTACATTTTGCTCTTTAAATCATACGCATGCCGCGCGCCAATTTGAAGACAATTTCCTATTCGCGAACTGGATCGGGGCGTGGCTTTATTACACGCGTTGTAAACTCGAGAGCAAAGCCAATCACTTAGGCTGCATCCGAATGTCTTGTCTAGAGCTAGGTCTAGGTACCTCGCTCCAATGGAAATACGTGGAGACACGCAGACAACAGACCTAGCCGTAGCTCTGGGAAGCCCGTTTCGGACACGGCCCTCAGAAAGCTCACTTAACACTGAACTTAACACCCCCCCCAAAAAAACCGAATAACCCAGTTAAATGGTGCAGGTTCAATGCAACGGTCAGAAGTGCGTCCCATGTGAAAATTTTGCCCGGGTGATGTTGAAAAACTTGGCGTGTGTAGCACTGAAAAATTAAATGCGCCAAGACAACTCGAACAGATCAAGAGAAAGGGAACTTGGGAAAGTGGACAATTTCCTTTGCTTTCAAATTACTTAAATCCTTCATATTGGCATCTTTTCTGTTGATTTACAAACGCATATTTTACTTACAAGGTGGTCAATATAAAATCCAGTCGAGTAGAAAAAGGAAAGCTAAAAAACAAACACACCCGCATTACTTCCAAAAAAGAAGAAAAAGAACTACTGTTCAACCAGATGGGTTGAGCTGCCGAAGTATTACATTGTGGTTATGTTTTAACTCCAAAAATTGACTTAAGCTGAAATGTTCCAAGGATTATTTGCAATCACAACAATGGTGTAGAAAATACAAAACGACAATGCAAACACAACATACAAACGAAGCATGAACTGTTGCCAGTTTTTATTTCTAATAATGTATTAAAGTAGCGTATGATTGCATAATTATAAAAAGACAGATTTTGTGAACTCTGTCTTTTGTGAGTCAGTCTGGACTCAGTTCCGAACAAGAATTCTATACTATTAATCATTTTGATGCACAAAAATATACATGTTTCTATTCATGGTTGCAAAGTTTCAGAGAAAACTATCCATCTGTACTGCTTTATTAAGTAAAATGCTCACAATTCAAAATCCACTTGAAACAATCTCTCGAACTTCTGATTCTATTTCAAACAGAGTGGTATGTTAAGCATTAGAAGCTGAAGGAAGCAAATCTCACAAAATTTCATGCAAAACTGAACATGCAAAAATCTCACAGAAACAACTTGAGTAGTATTTCAAACCAAGTATGTCAAGCGTTAGAGACTAAGGCAAACAGATCTCTCAAAATATAGTATCATAAAAGTACAATAAAAGTATATTCTGACCATGAATACAACATTTAGCTATTAAGTGATAGACCTGAAAAAAATTTGTTTCGTAAGTAAAATATATTAACACATACAACAAAGTATAAAGTCCAATAAAATTTTCAAACTGAGTAAACAGTTCAGAAAATCATATAGGCTAAGAAATCACCTTTAAATTTTAGAAAAAACTAAG